>NC_139594.1:3745130-4027630 GCF_946808225.1 Silurus aristotelis | reverse complement strand
TCTGACACATCAGCAGGTAACACTGGAAAAGCATAAGAAAATCTGCGTCAGCTGCCACTTGAGGACGCGTTTGCTAGCGGGACTGCCTACAAAAAGAAAAGTAAACAAGTGGATCGAGATTACACACTCTAACACTAGCCAAAAGACATGGTCCTGCTTAATACTGTTGAGAACGAAGGCTTCAGGAGTTAAAAATACTTCTGCCAAACAGCAATCCTTCACTTGTACCAACAGCACAGAGCCAAGCTAGAAGTAGACCTGGCGACCGTCCCCCACTTCTCAGAAAGACAGATATGTGGTCGAGTAGCAGTATGAACCCATACCTGATGACCACACTGGAGAAATACGGGAATAAGGAGGCTTGCAAGAGGCACTTGATTGCTGGTGGCTTTCAGAGCAGAAGTTAGTGGCCATCACAACAGACCGTGCAGCCAACATCAAGAAGACTATTGAGCTGAATAATTAGACAAGACCCCCAGTGCTTTGGTCACAGGCTTCACCCAGCTATGGGTAAGCAATTATTATTATATTGATATTAAACTATAATTAAAATAACTAAAATGTTCTGTATTTTAACTGCAAAAGTCAGGCATTCTGATTCCTTCACTTTATTTGAATCACGTGCGCCACCTCTTTGCAAACAGTATTATTTTGCATTTTCCACTGGTGTGGAATTTTTCTTTACAATATTCACTAATCATGACAGTAAAATAGGGCATTTTTAGTCAATCCACTGCAGTATATAAGGAGTTGTAGCTTAGTGGTTAAGGTGAGGGGATACTGATTGTAAGGTCAAGGGGATCAAACGCTGGCATCGACTGCCACTCTTGGGCCCTTGCACAAGGCCCTTAACCCTCTGTGCCCCAGGGGTGCTGTATCATGGCTGACCCTGCACTCTGACCCCAGCTTCTGAACAAGCTGGGATATGCAAAGAAAAAGAATTTCACTGTGCTGTAATGTACAGGTCACAAATAAAGGCTATTTTATTTTATTTCTATTCTAAATCAGTAGAAAAAGTGATATCTGTCATGCATGAAATAAATACCGTGATATACAGTGAAATATATTTTTTTGTTCATACCGTCCAGCACTAGTATTATTATAAGAGGCTGATTTGCGAACAACTGATTATTCATTAGAGGTTAATTTGCATATGACGGATTATTTCAATATAATTGTGCGTGATCATTTACATATCAGTTTTTTATTCATTGGAGCATAATTTGCCAATCACGAGTTATTTATTAGAAGCTAATTTGCATAAAAGATGGGAGGTTGGAAACTCCTCTCGCAGATGACGAGATTATTATAAAATGCTCATTTGCATATTCCCGTTTATTTCTTGATTAAAAATCACTTACGTTTTAACAGAATATAGAAATCTCTCATGTCCAACCAACATCTAATGAACATCTAACAACATATGAACCATTAGCTGTGACTCTCTTTTAATGGAGAAATGCATTGAAGAACTTTTGCATGTGGAAGAACATCTGGGCTGGTTTTCAGACTCATTGGCTCCAGAAAGATTCTCCGAAGCTCAGCACCATCACAGAGCAGGAACTTACCAAAGCGCAATGCGGTCCTTCGGGTAGTTCAAGCGCTCAATGGTTCCGAGGAAGTACGGCAGGGAGTGGGCCGAATTCCGGCAGATGAGAGCAACGACGACCCTCGGAGCCAGAAGAGGGGATTCGGGACTCCAGCGCTCCTCGGGAAAGTAACCGAGAACCGGGCCGGTAATGCTCAGCAAAAACAAGAAGCACAAAACAAGCCCGAACATCGCCGAGTAGCTCCGAGAAGCGCCGTTAAAACACACACTGAGATGGAGCTGGAGAACTTTAAAGCCCCCAATCAGATCCTCAACAGCTTTAAGGAGCTAATAAATTCATTCGTCCGACAGAAATTCAGCCCAGTGACAACACCACAGCCGCTTCTGCCTTAAAGGGCACGTCACTTCCACACGTTAAAGGGGAGGGCGCCCTCTCCATGGGGGAGGGATTTAATATCACTGATTTAGCGATGGGAAGATCGGATCATTTTAGTGACTCGGTTCTTTGAGTCGTTTAGTTCATTTCGTTCCTTTAGATCAGGAACAAAATTAAATGTGACATTTTAAATAAGCAGATTCCCCAACAGGAACTTTGGCTTTAGTTCCAATAATCAAAATATGACAATGCACCTAAGGACAAATAATTATAAACAGAACAAGTAGCTCACTTCTTATATCTCAGTAGATCTTTTTTAACGTGACTCCTATGGTTTTTTTGTAAGAATAATATTAAGACTCGGACCAAAAACAAACAAACAACAACGAACAACTCAAATCAGAGAACTAATGAGTTGTGCTGTTCATTTTGAACGAGTTGTTAATGTGACTCAAAAGAACGAGTCGTTAATGTGACTAAGAAGAACGAGTCGTTAATGTGACCCAGATTAACGAGTCGTTAATATGACTCAGAAGGAGTCATTAATGTGACTCAGAAGAACGAGTCGTTAATATGACCCAGAAGAACGAGTCGTTAACGTGACCCAGAAGAACGAGTCGTTAACGTGACCCAGAAGAACTAGTCATTGATGTGACCCAGAAAAACGAGTCGTAAATGTGACCCAGAAGAACGAGTCGTACAGGAAACAGAATTGAGTAGTTCATCTCATTAGTCCTCTGGTCCGAGTCGTTCGTTCTTTTGTCACGTGATTCCCAAAGACGCTACACGCTACGTTGACATTATTGTTACAAATTACATATCATATCATATAAACTACTCAATTCTGTTTCCTGTTTAATGCACTGCATAACGTATATGGGAGTCACGTGATTAACGAACGAACGACTCGGACTAGAAGTCCTATACTACATCCTCGCACTACTCTTTGAAACGACTCGTTTAAAATGTACACATCGGTCATGACCGATTATCGCCACACTGAATTGTGTTTGCTGGAGGCAAGAAAATCCTTTTGCTTCGTCTTATTTAATGCACAACAATGAAAACAAGTACTTTCGGTGTTTGATCAATTTATTAGTTGATTTTTTTGTGCATGACAGCAGCCCTGAAAGTAGTTCCAGCTACTAGTGTAATCGCAGGGTTATACTGATGCGCAACGTGTGATGGTTTTTACACGCAGCAGCAACAACAAATAATATAGGTCTGACTGTAAACATACACTTAAACAAACAATATAGCACTGTTTAATTTTTTTTTTTCTTTTATTCAATTGTTCATGTAAGGAGTCTCCAGTTCCAGAACTCCTAATGGTTCTTCTTAAGGTTCCATCCTCATACCAAAGGCAGTTTTTCTATGCCTTAATCACCAGTAGCTTTCTGATTAGAGATAAAACTTATAGACCGTCTATGGACTCATTTGTGGTACAAGAGTGGTGTCACTGATCATTTTCCTACACTGAATCATTTCTTTTGAAACTTTGACTGGACTTTACATTGTTTAATCTGAAACCTCATCTACTGGCATTAATGTAATAATTTGCCAGAAAAGTCTCCTTAACTACCGTTGAACGTTTCGATTTGTAAAGTTTGTAAAGAAAAATCTTCATTTATAAGTTGTTGAAAATTATACTAGGTGAAGATGATCAGAGTTGAGCACCAGGTCCTGGTCGTTCCACAGCGAGTGTTAAGGAGGTGGCTGCGGGTTCATCCACCAGCCAGAAGAGCTCACCCTGGGTCGGAGCGACAAGGGCTGCAGGCAGAACCGGGCCGTCTCCACCCTCAAGTATTTGCTGTGAAGGTCAGGAGAAAAAAACAAAAGGAATGTTTATGGGATTTTTTATTTATTTTATTCCTTGCAAAAATAAAGCAGAATTGCTCAAACTGAATATCCTTTTTTTTGTACTTGCTTTAAGGATGGAGGCTTTGCTGCCTCCGGTGGACACAAAGACCACACAGCGGGCCGCGTTCAGGACGGGGAGTGTGAGGGTCACCCTCTGAGGAGGTGGTTTAGGGGAGTCGCTGATGGGAGCTACGGTCTTCTGCTTTTCCTGATACAGAAAATCACAAATAAATAAAGAGCAGATTTTATATAACCCCTATGTAATTACACGTGTAGATGATGTATGCTAAATGTGTGGGCAATGTGACTGCTGTTCACAATATCCGATTCATCCCAGAGGTGTTAAATAGGGGTGAGGTCAGATCTCTATAGCAGCAAGATCTTCCACTTCAACCCATGTAAAGCATTTCTTAATGGAGCTCGGAGCTCTGTGCACAAGGGGCATGTTGGAACAGGTTCAGGTCTCTGGTTTAATTAAACGTATCCAAAGACAACCTATAGATGAAGAACTCTATAGAAGAACCACATATGGCTGGAAAAGTCTGGTGTCCTAATACTTTTGGCCAAAAGTGTATATACATTATCATTATGCATGTAAGCATTCGGGCGTCACCTGTAATAGCGGGTGATCTGGAAAGAGAGAGCACGTGTGTCCGTCAGGTCCCATGCCGAGCAGCAACATGTCAAACACTGGCGTTTCCTGTGTCCCAAATGCCTGCGAAGATACGAGGTTAATTAAAAATCATAAGGATAAGTTGGATAAAGTTCTAACAGATGTAGGAAACGTGTAGTAATCGGTGTACCTTATTCAGCTTGGCGGCATAATCCTCCGCGCATTCCTGCACTGGTAACGACGGCTCGATCGCCAAAACCCTGTCATCTGGGATGTTTATTTTTGAAAACAACTGCTTCTAAAATAAGGAATGGAACATGTCATGGAAGAAATATTTGTGCCGATTGCGGTATGTAAAATCCCACATGGCAAACACTGAGTAAACACATTAATAGAGATTTTTTTCACATTAGATTTCGGGAGATGGATTTTATTGCATACAAAATGAAGTTAACAATGAAGGAACATTTTCTGCCAGTAGTCATTATATAGTTCTGCCCCACTTTGTACATTCTGGATCATTATTACTGTATATAATTGTAAATATGTAAAATATCTAATACATATCTATCATCTGTATATACACTGTGTATGACTTTTGTACAGTCATATATCCCATATACACTACATATATTGTGCCTTACACACATTTTGCACTAATATAATATCTATATCCATCTATCTAAAGTATATATCATGTCTGTCTGTCTGTAAAATCTGGACCCCACTCACAAGGTAATGGAACAGTACTTTGTATCAACACAGTCTTTTAGTTACCTTGTAAAGTCCATAAGTGCTCTCAGGATCATTGAAAGGAACCAGACGCTCATCGCAGAAGCCCATCAGCCACTGGCTGCAGTCCAGGTTGGGCGCCGTGGGCAGCTCCTTACTCAGCATGGACACCAGACTTCCTCCAGAGAGGCCGAGGGAAAAAGAGCCGGCGCCGCTGCTGAGGGTTTTCTCAGCCCGAGACGCTATAAGCCGGACCAGAGCTGGACCAAGTTCTGCTGCTGAGTCAAACGCCACCACTCTTCTGCCTGACATCATTCCCTGGGATTAGAGCATGAGAAAATAATGAGTGTAAAATATCTACAGATTTGAGATGATAATAAAGCGTGGAACATCTGTGGTGTGCTGTCAGGTGGGTAACGGGTGTGGCCTCGTGAAAAGCAAAGGGTGGCTATAATAAGCCTTGCCACCCCAGCTGCCCCTGGGAGGGTATTTATTGCTGCGCAAGGACATTTTAAATAACATTGTCCGCAATAAATGAAGAATGAAACACTCGTGGGTGTGGAAAACAACAGAATGTTGTAATACAGCCCAACCCAATATGTTCTAACCAGCACATTAAAAAATGTCCCATTAAAGCATGTCCTCCTATACCACGATATGACGAGAACTGCTCATCAATTACTTTTAATCCATTTCTAGCTACATATAAATGTTCTAAACAGTCTCCCAAATGACCATCTCTTGACCAATCGGATTTGATCAATCAAACAACCCTGAGGTTTAAAAAAAAAAAAAAAAAAAAAAAAAGTCTGGATCCATAGTTTATAAAAAGTTCAAAGTTGAATCCACATGACCTTGATGTGCTTTAGTAAAATTATTACACGACATGGAGAAATCTGAAGGTTGAAGGCGGTTCCTAGCCATTCTGTTGATAATAAAAGCAGATATGTTGATTACATACAGTATAGAAAATACTAGAGGCTCAAATATGGTGTTTGGTTGAGCAAGAAAGGAATTTATTGAGTCTGGGGTCTGATTTTATCTAGATCTATGCTTTTATATAGGGTACAGGTTCCCAATCCTGTGCTGACCCTCATGGCCATGATGTGTTTTATAAAACCTGAAGGATGAAGAAGGTTCTGCTCAAATCTGTTGTAGACACATATTGAACTTCTGAAGGCTTAAATTTGGAAATTCATGGAGTGTGAGTCTGATTCTAGGGATGTACTGCCTATATATAGGGTACAGGTTCCTAATCCTGATAGTCATCCTCTAACCCACCCACATAATCTCCAGAAGGTCTGACAATCAGATAGTCGAATCACGTGTCCTAGAGCAGGGAAACACTACAATACAGAGGAAAAGGAAGGAGTTTTCTCCAGGACCCCGAGGAAACCCGTGCATGTGTTGCAGTAAGATGCATCTTAGAAGAAGCAACAACAACAACAACAAAAAACAATAACATGTGCACGTGCTAATATAATTACATTGTAATCTAATTAATTTCTTGATCTCATTATAAAATAATGCATTATTAATTACCTGTTCCGCTTTTCTAACCTGTTAGGAAGTGAACTGGGGCTGAATTGCAACCGCTTTACTTCCTCATACGACTCCACTGAAACCAATCAGAAGCCCGGAGGTCGGTTTCTGCCTTCACGCGCTCAGCGGATTTACCGTAAATGCGGCTCGCACGTACGCGTTGTTTGGGCTGCCTTGATGCGCATGCGCAGAACCGACAGCGCTCAGACTCAGTCGTAAATACTCTCAGGTCTGATCTACAGCATGATCTACTCTTCTCCAAGATTTATTTGGAAACCCAGGGAATCTTTTCTAGTGCAGAAATAAGACCTATTTTATAATTAATATAACATTTTATTTAATTTTAATAACCACTCTAATGTTAAGAATTTCCTGTAGGATTAATAAATCGTATCTTTTCTTTTCTTATCTTTTCTAATCTTATCTTGTTGATATGAATTGTTTTCTTATTTTTTTTATTTGCATATATAAAATAAAAAAAATATATTATTGCCTTCATCAATGTTATTATTATTATTATTATTATTATTATTATTATTATTATTATTATTATTATTATTATTATTATTATTATTATTATTGTTATTGTTATTATTATAATCCAGACACACAGTATTAAACTAAAGTATTAACTGCAGATTATTGTCATTTTGACAGCACATTTGTTTTTTCTTAGAATTAAGTAAAAAATTACAATATATTAAGTACAGTACAGTAAAGTAAATAATAAACAAACTATCTAACAAATATGTATAGGGTACAAATTTCCAACATAGAGGAAATGACACTTTTTATAAAACTTGGTGTATTAACCACTGCGGCCTATCTATCTATCTATCTATCTATCTATCTATCTATCTATCTATCTATCTATCTATCTATCTATCTATCTATCTATCTATCTATCTATCTATCTATCTATCTATCAACACACAACACATTATAATTATATCATATATTATAATTATATAATTATATGGACATGTGTATGTGGACACCTGACCATCACACATTACTATTTATATACCGTGGGCCTAAACACAGGATGGTTTATTCCCTTATTGTTATTATAATAAGCTCCACTGTTCTGGGAAAGATTTCTACAGGAGTTTGGGGAATGGCTGAGAGGATTTAGATAAAATTTTCTAATAATATGCTCTTTATTTATTTCAGCATATTTTAACAAATGTCTTCATTCCTTCCATCCTTCATTTATTCACTCCATCGAGAAGCCACAGTGACACTGCGCTAACTCTAGTTTCTTTGTTCACCCTGGTATTGTTGTGTATGTTTTCAAGTTTAATAATAATAATAATAATAATAATAATAATAATAATAATAATAATAAATGCATTGAAAGTGCGAGGCAGAGACTAAACAAAGTTGCGGTCTGCTACTTCCTGAGGGAACTCAGATTTGAATTGTGTTCTGCACGTAAAGATTGCATTTTATATATATATATATATATATATATATATATATATATATATATATATATATATATATATATATATATATATATATATATACGTGTGTGTGTGTGTGTGTGTGTGTTTATTTTTATTTATATAGTTTATATATATATATATATATATATATATATATATATATATATATATATATATATATATATAATTAGATTAACTGAATTATAATGATAGTAGTGTACTGATTTATTAACACTGGTATTGTTAATGTTATTATTTGATCTGTACAGTTTTTTTTATGTGCAATGTGTAAAATAATTTAATAAAAAATAATTAAAGCTCCATTTCAGTAGATGGCAGTAAAACTGAAAAAACACAAACTCACCAACAAAACTTTGATTTCCTTTTGCGGGTTGCCAGGTTAAATATATATACGTTAATTTTATTCACTGCTCAAAGCCTTCCATAATGACCAGAAACAACCCGGAAACTAAATGACCTCCATGAACATGAGATAGTTTGCAGTCAGATTAATAAACTGTCTGCTGTCGCATTATTCTACTCGATCTGGCAACCCTGGACTCAGCGCCTCCACATGATCTTCGTTGTTTTCCTCCAACATGGAAGTCACGAGCTAAGAGGAAGAAGCACATGCACAAGTTTTGCAGCACAGACCAGGTTGTAGGGGCTCGTGCACCAAAGCTGTCGGTTGCTTTTTATTCTTTAGTGTCGGATTATTGAGGGAATAAAAGATGTTGACGCCTCTTTCGGCTTTTCAGACGCGATTAACTGATTTTATGGAAACACTGACCAAAACAGCGGTGTTAGAGATCAGTAAACTTGTGGAGCTGGAGTGTCAAATCCTCCTGTCTGAGGTCACCAGGGGTCAACACGAGATCGATTTCCTGAAAAAGAGACTGCAGGTGATGGAGAGACACATGGCGTCGAATAATACAGCTCAGAGCCTAGAGGCTGGAAACACTGGAACATCAGCATTGCTTTCATCAGTACAGGTGAATGTCTCCAGAACAGAGAACAACTTTTTTATGGAGAAGAATAGCTCCAAAACGGAGAACCACGACTCCAGAACGGAGAACCACGACCCCAGAACGGAGAACCACGTCTCCAGAACGGAGAACCACGACTCCAGAACGGAGAACAACAACTCCAGAGTGGAGAACAACCCCAGAGTGGAGAACAACCCCAGAGTGGAGAACCGCAGATCTGAAACAGAGAACAACTCCAGGGTGGAGAACCACAGCTCCAGAACAGTGAAGAACAACTCCATAATGGAAAACCTCATGCCCAGTAAAGAGAACCCCAGTGCCAGAATGGAGAAAAACAGCTCCAGAACTGAGAACAACAACTCCAGAATGGAAAAACACAGCTCCAGAACAGAGAACAACAACTCTAGAGTGGAGAACCACAGCTCCAGAATCGTAAACAAATCCAGAATGGAAAACCATATGTCCAGTACAGAGAACCACAGCTCCAGAATGGAGAAACACAACTCCAGGGTGAAGAACCACAACTCCGGAACAGAGAACCACAACTCCATAGTGAAGAACCACAACTCCAGAACAGAGAACAACAACTCCAGAATGGAGAGCCACAACTCCAGAACAGAGAACAACAACTCCAGAATGGAGAGCCACAACACCAGAATGGAGAGCCACAACACCACAACAGAGTACCACAGCTCCAGTCTGGAAAACCTCATGTCCATTACAGAGAACCACAGCTCTAGAGCAGAGACGTACAGCTCCAGTATGGAGAATCATCCTAATATTAAGAGGTAAATATACCGTGTGTTTTGGAAGTAACATATTAAAGCACTGCTGCATCAGTCTCGTTAGGTGAAGCAGGAGTTCAATCTAATCACACCACCATCATCCTCTGGTATTGTTGGTAATGACCACTAGAACTGTCCTTTGAGTAAAAGTGTAAAACCATGTATTAATTCCAAAAGCTTTATGAAATGCAGCCTAAAGGATCATTCAATTGATCATAAAATTTTTTTAGGACAGGAACAGAAATGCTGAAGTTTTGAAACGTTGTTGATATTGACAAGGATTTTATGTATCTGCAAAGTTCTCTTGAAGCAGAACAATTGAAATAGCTTGTTTATTGTTTTTAGAGAGAGTGAGCTGGAAGAGTCCAGTGGAGGTGATGACACTCCGCTGACCACTGAACAGGACCATGTGAGTTTTCCTGAATGTTTTTCTGTTTAAATGAAAGACGACGTATGTATCTTTATGTACAAGTTGCTGCATCATATCTTCAGGCTGATATGAAAGAGAAACAGCCTGACCATCATCTACAGCGGCTTCACACAGAGAAACACACTACTGAAATAAAGATTAAACAGGAGGATTTCTGGGACGGTCACGAAGGAGGAGAGAGGACGAAAGATGGTGGTGGTGAGTTTGTGATCATTTGATTTGTTTATAAAGTCCTGACCTAAAATCGTTGACTTTTGTAAAACCTTTTTCATAATTCTAGCAAGAAAATAAACTGATGATAGGAGAAACCTTGAGAGAAACCCTATTTAAAAGGGAACCCATCCACATCTGGGTGGCACCAAATGTCCATTCATTACAGTTCATCGTTGTTGAGGTGAACTGTCCAGTGATGGAGCCTTAAATGCAGAACTGTCCAAAGCAAATTGCAGTCATTGTAGCATACTGTTGATATTAATTACAGAAGAATGTGTGTGAGTGGTGTGTGTGTGTGTGGTCAGCCACATGCTGTACGGTCTTGCAATCCGAGATGGAGCAGTTCCCAAACCAGGCTGTGATGCAGCTGCTCAGGATGCTCTCGATGGTCCATCTGTAGAAGTGGTGAAGATGTCTGGTGGAGGCTGTGCCTTCCTCAGTTTTCTCAGGAAGTAGAGATGTTGCTGGGCTTTTCTTGTTACAGAGCCGGTGTTGAGGGACCAGGTGAACACCACGGTATTTGTTGCACTCCAGGGAGGAGCCGTTGATGTTCACCGGGGCGCAGTTGGCTTGGATGCCGTGCCACATGCGTGGTGTGTCACCGCTGTCTGTGAAGTTTAGGTGGATACTCTGGGCATATGCACGCTTTGCCTCTTTGATGAACCGGGACAGTTTGGCCCTCGCTGTTCTTAGGGCCACCTTGTCACCTGAGTCTCGAGGCTTTAGGAGTGCATGCACCTCTACAGTTATCCACGGTTTCTGGTTAAGGCGTAAGATGATGTTCTTGGAGACTGTGGCATCATCAATACACTTGCTGATGTAACTGGTCACTGATCATGTGTACTTCGCCAAGTCGGTGAAGTCGTCTGTTGGTTGCAGCCTCCCTGAACATGTCCCCTTTCAGTCCATTCAAAGCAGTCCTGAAGAGCAGAGTATAATAATGAAATCATATAACATGTTTACTAGTCATTTAATATGCATGTTGTTGTGTATAATTCCATCCCGGTGTGCGGGACAATTGTCTTGCTTGAAAAGGGTCCGTGGTTCAAAAAGGTGCCAGGACCGGAACCTGCCCAGTTTGGGAAAACTAACAAAAAGGCTGACAAAAGTAAAACCTGATGTGGTTTTCTGCTTCTGTAGCCCATCTACCTCAGGGTGAATGCTTTGTGCATGCTGAAATGCTTTTCTGATGATCATGGGAATATGAAGTAATTAAATGATATGTGATATGATGTATATAATTATGCTAGACCCTTGGAGGTAGGACCAATCTAGCTATTTTGACCTAAAACCTTCTTATTAACAAGGTGTTTCTCTACACAGAATTCTCACTCGCTCAATGTTTTTTGTTTTTTGCACCATTCGGTATAAATTCCCGAGATCAGCAGTTTTAGCCCCCATGACACTGTTAGTTATTGTAATCATAATTAAATATATTTAATATGAAGATTAAATGAGGTTTGTGGCCTGTATCTGCATGATTTAATGCATTGTGCTGCATCTATATGATTAGGTGTTTAGATGACTGTATGGATACAGGTGTTCCTAATAAAGTGGGCCGTAAGTGTGGTTTGGTAATCAAACAAATGTAATAAATCACATAGGAGCATAAGCATATGTTATAAGAAAAATATTCCTATCCAAAGCTTTATATTATATTCGTTTATTATTTCATTCGTTCAATTATTATTATATAACGCTGACATTTTCTTATTTATCATCGAATAAATATTCTTTTTGCCAATAATTAACATCATAAATTAAATTCTGTAAAAACTGATCAATATTAATATAAATATTTGTCTTTATTTGCAGTACATAGCGCTGAGGAAACCTTCACCAGGCACCAGGCTGTCGCATTTTCAGCTCATCCTCACAACAGAATCATTTTTGTGAACAATTCACGCTGCCCTGAAGGTCCTGCTTCAAAAGTACAGTCGAGCTCAGAGTCTGAATGCGCGCTCAATTATCTCCTGCCAAAGCCCGTCAGGAGACGCGTGGCCTCCAGGTTCCAGGAGGAGAAGCGCTTTGCGTGTCCGCTCTGTGAAAAGTGCTTCAAGTGTTTCAGCCAGCTGGAGATCCACAAGCGAAGTCACACGGGCGAGAAGCCGTACAGGTGCGCTCTGTGCGGTAAGAGGTACGCCCAGAAAGGCCACCTGTACACACACCAGCGCACACACACCGGAGAGAAGCCGTACCGCTGCATGCACTGTGGCAAAGCTTTCATTCAGAAGTGCTCTCTGGACATGCACCAGAGAACTCACACTGGAGAGAAACCCTTCATCTGCGTCAAGTGTGGAAAAGGCTTTACCAAGAAATTCAATCTGAACAAACATCTGGCTGTTCATTCAGACGCCACATCTGGCTTCAGTGACCTGAACGGGCTTCATTCTTCGATCATCCATCACTGACATCTCGCTGATTGTTTTAATTTCAATACTGCTTCTAATACTCTAGCAAACTTTACTAGATTTACTGAAATGTTAGCTTGGTTGTGTAGCTAATGAACTTCTGGTAGCAGCCTGTGGGGAGAAAAAAAAAAAGATAAAAAAAGATCATGTTAAATAGAAATGATTGGAAACTTCTACTGAGGTAATATTTAGCTTGCCGTTATTGTTAGCTAAGGATTTTAGCTTTGTTATCTAGCTAACTATCATTAATTGCAAGTGATGGTGGGGTCATTTTAGTTACCCAGAGTTAGCCAAAAGATTGCAAATCCATTGTTATCTCACATTAATAGAAACCTCAGGCCGGTAGGGCAGTTTTAGCTCTTAGTTAATGTTAATAGAACATTTTAATGGTATCTCGCTAACTAACCCTTAGCAAATTGCAGTTTTTGGCTGCCATTATCAGTTAACATGAGTCACTGAGTTAGTTGGATTGGATTGCTTTAATTTAGCTAGCTAGCTAAATTAACATGCCATTTCTCAGGTTGCTGTTTGGGTTCAATTGAAGTTAGCTGACTGTAGCTTGGCTATCTAGCTAATTAGCACTGCTTGATAACTAACTAGCCACTGCTTAGAAAAACCTTCCTTTTCAAAATCATTTTAATGTTTCATTTGTGTGAAATTGATAAGACTGACAATTAATCGGGCAATTTCTATATAAAATCTAGAGATTTATGTGTTCGATATTTATTTCGCTCCATAGCAAGTTGTTGCGAATTAGCCTTAAGATACATGTTCTGATCACTTTTGGAGAGAGGAAAGCTTGTTGCTGAACAAAAACAAAAAAATATTAAGTATGGATGTAGTCATACTTCTCTGGTAAAATGTTTTGCTATTTATCAGTATCACCAGCTCAGTAATTGTAAACGTAAACCACTGTAATGTTTTCTTCCAAACTTTTCTGAAAACCATTTCACAAAAAGTAATAAATACAAATGTAGTCTGGCTGTAGGAGGATTCCCATGAAATGCTGAAATTTCTTGTTAAATCTCACGGCTATTTATGCAAGTTCGATAAAAATCAGTTTGATATAGAGATTCACCAGATTGATGTGTTTACGTAAAAAAAAAAGTATATTAAAAAATATCACAGTAAAACGTTATGGAGTGGTGTTTTATATATACCAATTGAGGCCTGAAAATAGGCTGTGGTACTTGGCACCAAGCTTTTGGTGGTAGATCTTTTAAGTCCTGTAGTTTGCAAGGTGGGTCTTCCATGGATTGGACTTGTTTGTCCCACAGACGCTTGATCAAATTGAATTTAGGGGAATTTAGAGGCACCACTTGGAACTATTTCTCATGCTCCTCAAACCACTTAACAATTTATTAAGTGTGTATGTGCAGGCATATTCATCCTGCTTATACCTTATCTCCAACAATGTATTGGTTGGTGTTGCATGGACCCAAGGTTTCACAGCAGAACATCACCTAGAGCATCACACTGCCCCCACCAGTTTGCCTTCTTCCCATAGTGCATCCTGGTGCCATCTCTTTCCTATATAAGTGCTGTCTACTCACCCTGATGTCTACATGATGTAAAGGAAAATGTGGTTGATCAGACCAGGCCACCTTCATCCACTGCTGCATGGTTCAGGACTAATGCTCAAATGCCTATTTTACTAGATTATGGTGGTGTACCAGGGGTCAGTATGGGCACTGTGACAGCACTGACTGAATCCTTTTTATCATCTCCAGTAATAACTTTTTATGCAATCTGCCACTGAAGATTTCCGGTAGGATTCACTGGATGTCCTCCTGTCAACTGCTTTTGGAGGTATTAACCACTGCATACGGTAACAAACACCAGAGACAGTCTGACCCAGTCGTCTATCACAATGTTTATGCTTGTCCATTTTTCCTGCTTCCAACACCGCAAGAACTGCCGGTTCACTTGTTCACTAATATATGCCATCCTATTCACAGGTGCCACAGTAACAAGATCATCAATGTAAACTTTTGTTCCAACTTAAAGAAAAGTGAAGCCAATTAATTAGTTGAAAAAACTGGTTTTAGTATTTTATGTTGGCAGTTGGATTTTTTGCAGATTTGTAACACTTAAATGATTAAGATCTTCAAGCTAATTTTAATATTTCGCCAAAATAACCAGAGTAAATACAAAATGCAGCTTTTAAATTATGTCCAAACCTGCCTGGCTCTATGTGAAAATGTAATTACTATAGAAAATAACAGCATTTTATCAAAAGAACATCAAAGTTACAAACATGGTGGTGGTAGTGTGATGGTCTGGGGCTGCATTGCAGCTTCAGGACCTGGACGACTCGCCATAATTCATAAAACCATAAATTCTGCGCTTAAACAGAAAACCCTGAAGGAGAATGTCCGGCCATTAATTCATGTCCTTAAGCGCACTTGGGTTATGCAGCAGCACAATGATCCGAAACAAACCAGCATGTCCATATCTTAATGGCAAAAAAATAACAACCAAAATTTAGGTTTTGGAGTGATTGTTAGTGTTAAGATGGTTCTCACACTAGTTCTCTAAACACATTCCTATGTTGTCTGTTCAGTGTCTATAAGGTCTTTCCGATGAGTATGTAAGGTATACAGGAAGTCTTTATCTGGGCTTACACATCTCTGGCTATTATGTTTTCTTACCCAAACAGGAAACAGCTTTAGGTTAGGTTTTATTATCCAATGTGTATATATACTTGTCTGTTATCTGCATTAAACGGAAGAAGAACATATGCGCCATACAGTGTGAATCTTCCCTGATCAGAAAAGGCACCACGGGCATCATAGATCGTTTAATGGAAAACCTTTCTAAGAATTACTTTAATTTTGTTTGGGCATGAAAAAAATCTAGGAGTGACCAAGTTAAAATATGGACTTAAATCCAATCTTAAGCAGGTCATTCATGCTCAAAAACCTTCTAATGTGGCTAAATGAAAACAGTTCTGCAAATAAGAGTGGGTCAAAAATGCTCCACAGAGATGTGATAGACTTGCTATCTTGACCAGGTTGGAGGAAATCAGTTGGAGAGCTTTTGTTTCCATTGATAATTAAAATCATAATTAAAAAAAAATGCCTTTTGTAATTACTTGGGTTCTCTTTGTCTAATCAAAATTGGGAATATTTTTTCACATCACTTTATAATGTGTATGCATTTGGACTGATTGGGATTGAGGAACACTTTGAACACCAGATGTGGGTAAAGATAACCAGTGGAGATTCGTTTCAAGCTTTAGTGCAGATCTGAAGACAGATTTCTCCATGGAGAAAACATGCCTTGCTTGGTTGATGATGATGTTGTTGATGATGATGATACTATGGCTTGTGGAAAGTCTGCCTTTCCTTACAATCGCACCTTTAAATAAGAGGAGCAGGGGTGTATTTTTGGAGCTGGGGTGAAACACAATGGCGCCCTTCAGGCTATATTTACACTTTCCCCTTTGGTACACACACCAGTTCTTCTACTATTCTGAGGGTTACGGTAAGCAATCCCAGCATCCCCTTCTGCATTTCCTTCCACAATAAAGTAAAGAAAAGAGCTGGAAGGGAATAGCCAAGGGGCTGAAACGGGGCTGAAAGGAACCGCTGTAGAGACCGGGTTTAGGAGAAGCAGTTCGAGTTCGTCTACAGTGCCGGGACTCTGAGCTTGGTTCGTCCTAAAGATGGTGGAGAACATGGTGAGCGACTCGCATTTTCACAACCAGTTAGCGTCCATAATGGAAATGCTGGCAAAGACCGCCGTGCTGGAGATCGGCAAACTGGTGGAGGAAAGTCACGCGGTGTTCAGGAGAGAGATTTCTCGCAGGATCTCAGAAAACGAGGGTCTGAAGAAGAAGTGCGATTTGTTAGAGATTAAGCTGAAGGCGAGCAGGAGGAGCGCGCAGGAGCGAGGCGAGGCGCACAATGGTCCGAATAAAGGTGAACATGCAGCACTTCTATTACTAATTCAACATCTCAAACATCATACAGCACTTCTATTACTAATCCAGCATCATACAGCACTTCTATTACTAATCCAACATCATACAGCACTTCTATTACTAATCCAGCATCATACAGCACTTCTATTACTAATCCAACATCTCCAACATCATACAGCACTTCTATTACTAATCCAACATCTCCAACATCATACAGCACTTCTATTACTAATCCAACATCTCCAACATCATACAGCACTTCTATTACTGATCCAACATCTCCAACATCATACAGCACTTCTATTACTGATCCAACATCTCCAACATCATACAGCACTTCTATTACTGATCCAACATCTCCAACATCATACAGCACTTCTATTACTGATCCAACATCTCCTACATCATACAGCACTTCTATTACTAATCCAACATCTCCAACATCATACAGCACTTCTATTACTGATCCAACATCTCCAACATCATACAGCACTTCTATTACTAATCCAACATCTCCTACATCATACAGCACTTCTATTACTAATCCAGCATCATACAGCACTTCTATTACTGATCCAACATCTCCAACATCATACAGCACTTCTATTACTAATCCAACATCTCCAACATCATACAGCACTTCTATTACTGATCCAACATCTCCAACATCATACAGCACTTCTATTACTAATCCAACATCTCCTACATCATACAGCACTTCTATTACTAATCCAGCATCATACAGCACTTCTATTACTAATCCAACATCATACAGCACTTCTATTACTAATCCAGCATCATACAGCACTTCTATTACTAATCCAACATCTCCAACATCATACAGCACTTCTATTACTAATCCAACATCTCCAACATCATACAGCACTTCTATTACTGATCCAACATCTCCAACATCATACAGCACTTCTATTACTAATCCAACATCTCCTACATCATACAGCACTTCTATTACTAATCCAGCATCATACAGCACTTCTATTACTAATCCAACATCTCCAACATCATACAGCACTTCTATTACTAATCCAACATCTCCAACATCATACAGCACTTCTATTACTGATCCAACATCTCCAACATCATACAGCACTTCTATTACTAATCCAACATCTCCTACATCATACAGCACTTCTATTACTAATCCAGCATCATACAGCACTTCTATTACTAATCCAACATCTCCAACATCATACAGCACTTCTATTACTAATCCAACATCTCCAACATCATACAGCACTTCTATTACTAATCCAACATCTCCAACATCATACAGCACTTCTATTACTAATCCAACATCTCCAACATCATACAGCACTTCTATTACTAATCCAACATCTCCAACATCATACAGCACTTCTATTACTGATCCAACATCTCCAACATCATACAGCACTTCTATTACTGATCCAACATCTCCAACATCATACAGCACTTCTATTACTGATCCAACATCTCCAACATCATACAGCACTTCTATTACTGATCCAACATCTCCAACATCATACAGCACTTCTATTACTAATCCAACATCTCCAACATCATACAGCACTTCTATTACTGATCCAACATCTCCAACATCATACAGCACTTCTATTACTGATCCAACATCTCCAACATCATACAGCACTCCTATTACTAATCCAACATCTCCAACATCATACAGCACTTCTATTACTGATCCAACATCTCCAACATCATACAGCACTTCTATTACTAATCCAACATCTCCAACATCATACAGCACTTCTATTACTGATCCAACATCTCCAACATCATACAGCACTTCTATTACTGATCCAACATCTCCAACATCATACAGCACTTCTATTACTAATCCAACATCTCCAACATCATACAGCACTTCTATTACTGATCCAACATCTCCAACATCATACAGCACTTCTATTACTAATCCAACATCTCCTACATCATACAGCACTTCTATTACTAATCCAGCATCATACAGCACTTCTATTACTAATCCAACATCTCCTACATCATACAGCACTTCTATTACTAATCCAACATCTCCAACATCATACAGCACTTCTACTAAACTACTATTTCTATGTACACATTCCTTTATTAAAATATTCATTAGTATAGTTTTTTTCTTTTATTAATCCATTTCTTATACTAACACTAGTTCTTAGATTACTCCATTAATTTAGCTAACCCTAGTAGTTACACTAATCCAATATCTTACACTTCCCTATACCTTATATTAATCTATTTCTTATACTAAACCTAGTTCTTATACTAACCCTAGTCTTTATACTAACTCTGTCTTATACTAAACCTAGTCCCTATACTAACTCTGTCTTATACTAACCCTAGTCTTTATACTAACCCCAGTCTTTATACTAACCCTATGTCTTATTCTAAACCTAGTCCCTATACTAACTCTATGTCTTATACTAACCCTAGTCTTTATACTAACCCTAGTCCCTATACTAACTTCATTTCTTATACTAACTCTAGTCCCTATACTAAACCAAATCATTAGTCTAACCCCAGTACTTCTACTAACTCTGTAAACTCCGTAAAGAAAAACATTCTGCACATGAAATTGCTTTGAACTATCGCTTTATGGCTTTGTGGAAATTTATCTCCGTGTTGAATAGAAACTGGACATCGTCCCACCATCGACGGCGTGTTTGGGAAGGAGTGGTGCATGGATCTGTGGAAAGACAAGGAGTCAAATGCGGCACAGAAGCAGCAGAGCCGTGTGGACCCGTGTATGATCGAGGTGTGTGTGTGTGTGGGTGTGTGTGGGTGTGTGTGTATTTATGTTCTGAGTCAATGTAATTACACTGGTGTAAGAGCATGGACGACTGTTTTGTACTTCATAAAATAACCCCCAGTGTTCATTCCTATTTTATGACAAGAACAATAAAGGAACACAGTAACAATTACATTAGTCAGAAACATCAACAGTTGGAGATGTTTGAGGGTAGGATGTTTTGGAGAGCTGCAACCTAAAGGGGTGGGGCAGTCTGAGGTTGTCTGAGGCATTTTGAAGGTGGGACATTTTTAGAGTGGTACAGTCTGAAGGTGGAGGATTATGAGAGTGGTAACGTTTGGAGAGTTGTACAGTCTGAGGGTGCGACGTTTTGAGAGTTGTACAGTCTGAGGGTGCGACGTTTTGAGAGTTGTACAGTCTGAGGGTGGGACGTTTTGAGAGTTGTACAGTCTGAGGGTGGGACGTTTTGAGAGTTGTACAGTCTGAGGGTGCGAGGTTTTGAGAGTTGTACAGTCTGAGGGTGGGACGTTTTGAGAGTTGTACAGTCTGAGGGTGGGACGTTTTGAGAGTTGTACAGTCTGAGGGTGGGACGTTTTGAGAGTTGTACAGTCTGAGGGTGGGACGTTTTGAGAGTTGTACAGTCTGAGGGTGGGACGTTTTGAGAGTTGTACAGTCTGAGGGTGCGAGGTTTTGAGAGTTGTACAGTCTGAGGGTGGGACGTTTTGAGAGTTGTACAGTCTGAGGGTGGGACGTTTTGAGAGTTGTACAGTCTGAGGGTGGGACGTTTTGAGAGTTGTACAGTCTGAGGGTGCGAGGTTTTGAGAGTTGTACAGTCTGAGGGTGGGACGTTTTGAGAGTTGTACAGTCTGAAGGTGGGACGTTTTGAGAGTTGTACAGTCTGAGGGTGGGACGTTTGGAGAGTTGTACAGTCTGAAGGTGGGACGTTTTGAGAGTTGTACAGTCTGAGGGTGGGACGTTTTGAGAGTTGTACAGTCTGAGGGTGGGACGTTTTGAGAGTTGTACAGTCTGAGGGTGGGACGTTTTGAGAGTTGTACAGTCTGAGGGTGGGACGTTTTGAAAGTTGTACAGTCTGAGGGTGGGACGTTTTGAGAGTTGTACAGTCTGAGGGTGGGACGTTTTGAGAGTTGTACAGTCTGAAGGTGGGACGTTTTGAGAGTTGTACAGTCTGAAGGTGGGACGTTTTGAGAGTTGTACAGTCTGAGGGTGCGACGTTTTGAGAGTTGTACAGTCTGAGGGTGCGACGTTTTGAGAGTTGTACAGTCTGAGGGTGCGACGTTTTGAGAGTTGTACAGTCTGATGGTGAGACGTTTTGAGAGTTGTACAGTCTGAGGTTGGGACGTTTTGAGAGTTGTACAGTCTGATGGTGGGACGTTTTGAGAGTTGTACAGTCTGAGGGTGGGACGTTTTGAGAGTTGTACAGTCTGAGGGTGGGACGTTTTGAGAGTTGTACAGTCTGAGGGTGGGACGTTTTGAGAGTTGTACAGTCTGAGGGTGGGACGTTTTGAGAGTTGTACAGTCTGAGGGTGGGACGTTTTGAGAGTTGTACAGTCTGAGGGTGCGACGTTTTGAGAGTTGTACAGTCTGAGGGTGGGACGTTTTGAGAGTTGTACAGTCTGAAGGTGGGACGTTTTGAGAGTTGTACAGTCTGAGGGTGGGACGTTTTGAGAGTTGTATAGTCTGAGGGTGGGACGTTTTGAGAGTTGTACAGTCTGAGGGTGGGACGTTTTGAGAGTTGTACAGTCTGAGGGTGGGACGTTTTGAGAGTTGTATAGTCTGAGGGTGGGACGTTTTGAGAGTTGTACAGTCTGAAGGTGGGACGTTTTGAGAGTGGTGCAGTTTGGTAGAAATGTTACAGTTACTCAATTGTCAGTCATCCTCGGTGTCACATGCACTGGGGCAGTCTAATTAAATAATTATTTTTATTTCTGTTTGTTAGTCGATTGATCTGATGGAAGATGACGGACCCGACATGATCATCATCAAAGACGAGACATTTGACGACGGCCCGGGCAAAAGCAAGCCACACACGAACCCGAGGATCAACGAGAAAGGTTCATTAAAAGATCTGAGATTCATATAAACCATATAATTGCTGTATACGCTCCACAACGTTCTCTTCTTACTTTATTTACGTACAGACCTGCCGTTCTCTGAAGCGGATCCGGAAGCGGTCCAGAGTGGCGAGGACTTCATCGCGTACGCAGCGGCATTGGACAACACGCAGCTGCGTGGCGCCGCGGACCAAACGTTCGACGTCAGAGCGGACCAGAGACCTCCTGCACTAGGAGACGCCGCCACGTCATCCAACATGAGCTCGGAGGAGTTTGCTGGATTCTTTCCCGCCAACTTGCACTCGGATGCTCTGAAGAACTTCACATCGGGTTCGGAGCAGAAGAAGTTCGAGTGCGTGTTCTGCGGGAAGAACTTCAACTACTTAAGCTATTTGAAAGTGCACTTACGGACGCACTCCGGAGAGAAACCCTTCAGTTGCATGGTGTGCGGCAAACGCTTCGCTCAGAAGACGTACCTCAAAATCCACATGCGTACGCACTCCGGAGAGAGACCCTACACCTGCATGGAGTGTGCCAAGAGCTTTTCGCAGAAGAGCTCACTAAATATACACCTGCGCAGCCACACCGGAGAGAAACCATACAGCTGCGTGGACTGCGGCAAACGTTACGCTTATAAACACGGCTTCAACATTCATCAGTGCAACAGCTAAAACTCGAGCAAGGTTACGTTCCATTCTATTCGACACACACACTGTGCATTGTGCAGATGGGCACAAAACACTCCAGCTACCAGTTTAAGTGAAACAAGGTGCATCTACTGACTGCATTTTATATTTTTACATTTACACCAGAACAACTTCTAATTATCTTTCATACAACTGAGCAGTCGAAGGTTAAGCACCGCAGTGGCAGCTTGCTGGTGCTGGGATTTGAACTCACAACCTTCTGATCAAAAGTCTTACATCTCAACCACTGAGCTACCCCCTACCCTACTACTGCTTTATCCCCCCTGTATTGCCCCCTGTCTATCATTAGAATGGTACAGAAGCTCAGCAGATGTTATTTGGGTGGTGTTCATTCTTAGCACAGTATTAACACTAACATAGTGCTATATATGTGTGTGTGTGTTGCTAGTATGAGTGTATCGTGTGTCAGTAAGTTCGTTTTTTAAACGGCTGAAGTTTTATTTCGATATTATTTATTTGTGGAAGGAGCCTCAAGTGTCAGAGTTTTGGAAGAGCCGAAACATTTTTCCTCCATAGGAAAGTCTTCACTACAGTGGAATTCATGCTTCATAAATTCTCTTTAAGATGTGGGTGTTTTTGAGTTTGGGTTTTTACGTCAGACGTGTTTCAGTGGACATTCAGTATTGACTACTAGGGAATTTTAAAGACTGGAAATTTTCCATTGGAATTAATAGGAAACAGGGAATTCACAAAATTGCAACAGGGAAATTAAATGTAGTTTAAAAAACAAAAAACCTTAAAGTATAATTTAGGATAAAACAACCGGCTTTAATACAATTTTAGTTGAATTTCTTTCCTGGACATTCATCAATCACATGCTCACTTACTGCAGGGTGACTGAGGCCACACCCCCTACACCATGAGGCCACACCCCCTACATGCACCGTTCATCCTTCCATAACAGAAACATCGTTTATTGAATCAATAACAAAACCATGTCAAAAAAAATTTCCATCTTGGCGATTATTCACGTGAGTTACGTAAATATTACATACATTATTGTTTTAAACTTCCTTGTGCCGTGTGAAAGCTATTGTGCAACAAAAGTATAGCAACAATTAAATCAAAGTAAAAAATTTAATTTTTTAAAAAATATCTGTATTAGTTTGCATGCGTGTCGGCTTATGACCAAACAAATGTTTCTGTTCATGTTTGTATATGGAACGGTTTATATGAATTCATCACATTTCTATTGAATTCACATAAATTCCTGGGAAGTTTGCAACTTGGAATATTCTCCAGATGAAATTTCCATAGAATGTTATTGGGAAATTGACCAAAAATATTTTTTGCAAGCCTATTAACTACCAATGTGTTTTATATTTTAAATAATAAAAAAAAACCTCTCTGTGTTTGGAAAACGGATAAAAAATTCAGCTGCCATTTGAAAGAAATCAATTTTAAGGTAGAAGGAATGACTCTGTTCCATCACATAATACTGGGGTTAATTTTTTTTTTTCCATAACAGCACAACACACTGGTTTTTCTCTTCAATCATGTACTGATTCTTTTTCGCTACATCATATTGCCAAGGTTTGTCTCTAAAACCTCACCCTTTCCTCAATAACCCCAACCCTTTGTCCAGGGCAGATCAGGGGCAGAACCACAGACATGCCCCAGTCAGTAAAGGCACCTGTACAGTGATCTGTAGTATCCGTATGAACCTGATAAACTGGTAGCTGAGTGTAAAATCGTACTAAAAACACACAAAAACTAAAATCTTTTGCATGTTGGTGAACTTTTGTTTTTTCTTAGCATAGTATAAATTATTCTTATACATTTTCAATTCTTTTACCTTTTATATTTAACCCTTTACGTGTTCAGAAAGTGAAGTATTATTATTATTTATGTTTGTCCTGATATATTTAATGTTTTCCGAGTGAGTTAGTTATTCAGCATTTTGTACAGTCTCTTTAGTATTTATTTACACCACTATCAGCTTTCTACTATTGCTTTTTAAGCTGATTAATAAATCAGAAGCTCAGAAGGGAACTATGCGAGTGTTCGTTTTTCTTTCCTGTTTGCTTTCTCCTTGGTACAGTTTCGGATTTTTTAAATGACTTAATCCTTTTTTTTTTTTTTTTAAAGAAGTATAATTTTTGTAGCCACCTTTTTAAATTCTTTAAGATTGTTTCTTTTGTGTGTGTTTAATGAGCATTTAAATGACTTCTGATTGTTACATTTTTTAAAAGACAAAAACATCTTGAATAAAAAAATTTTGTTTTTCTTTTAAGTATTTAAGTTATTTTTCATTGGAATTGGAATTTAAATCAGTGTCGATTTTTAATAACAAAAAATATTTCGATTCCTTCTAATCCATAATAATTAATAATTGTCTGTGTGTGTGTGTGTGTGTGTTTATTCACCAAAATGGAGATATTGCAGCTAACAAAAACTACAGAAAAGAAACTAAAGACTGGACAGAACTTACAGTAATCACAAGTAATATTTCTTTCAGATCTGCTTAATTAAAATATACAGGATGTCTTTGGGTGCTGTAGCATTAACTTTCCCTTAAGACCCAAGATAAGCTTTTCCTGCTATAGACCTCTGACCTCAGCCCTATTGGACACCCCTGACTGCACCCCGGTTTCCTCACCTCACCTACATCAGTACCTGACTTTACTAACAAACACCCTTGTAGCTAGAAAGAATCTAGTGGAACATCTTCCCAGAAGAGTGGAAGTTTATATAAGAGCAAGTGGAGACTAAATGTGGAATGGAAAAATGACATAATCTTATGAACATAGTGTGCCTGTATGTGTGTGTGTGTGTATGTATATACAGTGCAGACCAAAAGTTTGGACACACCTGCTCATTCAAAGAGTTTTCTTTATTTTCATGACTATGAAAATTGTAGAGTCACACTGAAGGCATCAAAACTATGAATTAACACATGTGGAATTAAATAGATAACAAAAAAGTGAACTGAAAATATGTCATATTGTAGGTTCTTCAAAGTAGGCATCAAGAGAATGCCAAGAGTGTGCAAAGCAGTAATCTAAGCAAAAGGTGGCTACTTTGAAGAACCTACAATATGACATATTTTCAGTTGTTTCACACTTTTTTGTTATGTATATAATTCCACATGTGTTAATTCATAGTTTTGATGCCTTCAGTGTGACTCTACAATTTTCATAGTCATGAAAATAAAGAAAACTCTTTGAATGAGGTGTGTCCACACTTTTTGTCTGTACTGTATATATACACACAAAAGTCTTCTTGTGCCCTGTCTTCCACAACCTCACCTTAGTAGCAGAGTTTGACTCTGATCCTTTAAAAGCCCAGACTTTGTGCAAAAGTAAGAATTAAAAGCCAAAGGGTGGTTTAGTGGCACCAAATATTAATTAGATTTTCTCTTTTGTTCACGCACTGAATTTTGTAAATTGATAAAGGTAAGCAATTAAAATATATATATTTAAAATCATAGTATTTCTTTACACCTGCCTAAAACCTTTGCAATCCTATATATAGGATTGTATACTGGACTATCTATCTATCTATCTATCTATCTATCTATCTATCTGTCTGTCTGTCTGTCTGTCTGTCTGTCTGTCTGTCTGTCTGTCTGTCTGTCTGTCTGTCTGTCTGTCTGTCTGTCTGTCTGTCTGTCTGTCATATTTGTATATAGGTATGCAGAATTTGCTTAATATCACACTGAAAAAAAACCCACACAATTCTTGTAAAATACATCATATATTTGAAGTCGATACATAAAATCCATACTAATGATGCAAATGCAACGTTTTTCTTCCCCTTACAAATGTAGTTTGAGAGTAACTATTTACATACTGAACTAGAAACAAAATGCTGAGATTAATGCTTTATGCCTGGGCCACACTACACCATTAAATCCACCCGAAAGTACTGTAGAAGTGCAAAAAAACGCCATATATAATTGCAGATAAAATGTTTTTAAATAAAACTCTGCGCTCTTTCAGTTTAGGCTCATGAATCAGGAATGATCCTAACTCTCAGAGCGTAAAATCTTCTTTGTGATCGAATAGGAATCTGGTGGTGTGTAAATATTATGATTTCGAGCCGGGGAGGGGTTGGTCTGTGTGTGTGTGTGTGTGTGTGTGTGTGTGGGGGGGGGGGGGGTGTTAAGAACAGAGGAGAGCAGAAGATCTATTCGGTGGCCATCTTGGCACGAACCCCTTCTCTTAAAGTAAACAAAAGACGGTAAGAAAATTATGAACCTGGATGGATGAGAGAGCGCTTTGGAAATCACTGTTAGGAACCTATAAATAAGAAACGATAGATATATGGAAGGACAAAAAAAGCTGAATTATAAAAGAAAAAGCTGATTGGCTCTTTTTGGAGAGGCGAGGCTGACCTAATACAACTGCAACTATGTAGACAATATCGGAGGATCGTGCGAAGATAAAAACCACCTTACTAAACATTGTACTTACCCTCGAGTGGGAGTGTTTAGTGTGCAGATGGTGCGGTCGTGATGAACACGAGTGCACCAATCACAGGCTTGCTTTTAAAACGTGACATAATAGGCAGGATTGTTCAAGAAAGCCAAAGCCGGAATGTCAGGAAGTGTGTTTTCTTTTTCAAAGCAGCACAATTCATCTTTCAAAGACACACACACACACCCTCCACACCCACAATTGTTTAAGACCATTTGATTCCATTCTAGTGTGACTCAGGCATTAGTTACATCAAAATCTCACTTCATGTTCTTTGTTTCTTGTAAGATTTTCATGAAAAAAGTACAAAAAACGCACGAGACTGACAAACAGAGAAACAGGAACTGATTTTTAAAATCTGTAAAAAAAAAAATTCATTCCCGAGATGAAACCTGCGTGAAAACAAAATGATAATAATAATAATAATGTCACTGCCATTTTTCCACAGCATTTCTCATCCTGCCGTTCATCTTACTATGAATAGCCAGGTGGTGAGTCAGGTTTCCTTTCTGGGTGAAGCTTTTGCCGCAGAGGGTGCACACGTATGGCCGCTCTCCCTTGTGGATGCGCTCGTGAGTGGTGAGGTTGCCTTTCTGCGAAAACCCTCTTCCGCAGAAGCTGCACGTGTGAGGACGTTCGCCCGTGTGCACGGCGTAGTGAACCTTCAGATTGGCTTTGGAGTGGAAGAACTTGCTGCACACCTCGCAGCGGAAGCGCATGTCCGCTGTTTTGGGCGACATTTTTTCCGGAGGCAGACACTTGTGCGTCCGGAGGAGGTTCTTTTGAGGGAAAATCACCTTGCAGACGCGGCACGTGTGCGCGTTGTGCTTTTGGTGGCTTTTCATGTGCAGCGTGAGGCCGTTCCGGCGCAGGAACGTCTTACCGCATTCGGGACACGTGAAGTCCGTCTTGCCCGAGTCGTTGCCCGGACCGGCCCGGTGATGTATATTAAATCTGTCAAAGTAATTAAAAATGTGAGTGCTGCCTCCACCCGAGCTGGACATACACTCCGGGTCGGTTAGAACGTCCCGCTCCACCTCCTTCTCCACCTCGCTCTGTCTCTCATACGCCGCAGCCTCGCCCCGGTCACCCTCCATAAACTCAATAGGCATGCAGTGCTGCTCAAACCCCAGCTGATCTTCTTCATTAATGTCATTGTTCTCATCGTCACCATCCCCACCACCCTCACCATCATCTTCATCGTCGTCGTCATCGTCGCCTGACACGATGACATGCTGAACAGTGCCGTCCATAGATATGAGCTTGGTCGCTGCAGCTCCTGGGGAATCTGGTGCCATGACGTCGACGTCCGAGGTCTCTGGAAATCCTGCCGATATGAAGTGGATGTCGTCATCGTCGGTTACGTCTTCCGGAACGTCATGAGGATCTGATGACATCTTTTTTCTGCTCCGTAATGCTGTTTAGGGGATTAAACAGATTCCTTGTTAATAATCGATCGATCGTTAACGAGACATGAGTAAAATCAGTGCACGGTATAAATGCGTATTTGGTATCCAAAAATGCTCAGCAAAATACGGATGCTGAGATTCAGAGAATGGAAAAAAAAAAGTGTATCGAATACAAGTGGGCATTCTGTATCGCGATGCGTCGTTTGTAACGTATTTGCATCGGTAAAAATTACTTTTATTATAATCTAAATGTATTATTAGTAGATGTGCTACACACTACGGAGACCGAGGCGTGTCCCGAGAGTCGCATAGAACACGGATTAACATGGCAGAGGTAGAGCTGCATCTTCCTGCAGACACAACAGGAAAAAAACATCTGGTACCCTCTCCTCTGTCAATCACAGTGACACCAGCCAATCACCATAGCCTGTGAGCTTATGTATACAGATTTTTTCTTCTGAGTGTGTTACTCTGCCCTGCAACTCCCTGCATGAGCAGCAGTTTGAAAGGTTGTTGAGGTCTGATTGACAGACCTGATAGTTGTAGCTGCTGGATGATGGGAATGTTTTCAGGAGAAGGTGCTACAAACCTGTTCCAGCATGACAAACTTCCCATGTGGACAAAGCCAGCTCCATGAAGATACATGGGTTGGAGCGGAAGATCTTAAGCGGTCTGCTATAGAACTCTGATCTCAAGACCATTGTGGTGGAATATATCTCACACAACACTCAAACATCTAGTGGAACATTTTCCCAGAAAAGTGGAGGTTATTATACAGTGAGGAAAATAAGTATTTGAACACCCTGCTATTTTGCAAGTTCTCCCACTTAGAAATCATGGAGGGGTCTGAAATTGTCATCGTAGGTGCATGTCCACTGTGAGAGACATAATCTAAAAAAAGATCCAGAAATCACAATATATGATTTTTAAACTATTTATTTGTACGATACAGCTGCAAATAAGTATTTGAACACCTGTCTATCAGCTAGAACTCTGACCCTCAAAGACCTGTTAGTCGTCCTTTAAAATGTCCACCTCCACTACATTTATTATCCTAAATTAGATGCACCTGTTTGAGGTCGTTAGCTGCATAAAGACACCTGTCCACCCCATACAATCAGTAAGAATCCAACTACTAACATGGCCAAGACCAAAGAGCTGTCCAAAGACACTAGAGACAAAATTGTACACCTCCACAAGGCTGGAAAGGGCTACGGGGAAATTGCCAAGCAGCTTGGTGAAAAAAGGTCCACTGTTGGAGCAATCATTAGAAAATGGAAGAAGCTAAACATGACTGTCAATCTCCCTCGGACTGGGGCTCCATGCAAGATCTCACCTCGTGGTGTCTCAATGAACCTAAGGAAGGTGAGAAATCAGCCCAGAACTACACAGGAGGAGCTGGTCAATGACCTGAAAAGAGCTGGGACCACCGTTTCCAAGGTTACTGTTGGTAATACACTAAGACGTCATGGTTTGAAATCATGCATGGCACGGAAGGTTCCCCTGCTTAAACCAGCACATGTCCAGGTACGTCTTAAGCCAATGACCATTTGGATGATCCAGAGGAGTCTTGGGAGAAATTCATGTGGTCAGATGAGAAAAAAATAGAACTTTTGGGTCATAATTCCCCTAAATGTGTTTGGAGGAAGAAGAATGATGAGTACCATCCCAAGAACACCATCCCTACTGTGAAGCATGGGGGTGGTAGCATCATGCTTTGGGGGTGTTTTTCTGCACATGGGACAGGGCGACTGCACTGTATTAAGGAGAGGATGACTGGGGCCATGTATTGCAAAATTTTGGGGAACAACCTCCTTCCTTTAATTAGAGCATTGAAGATGGGTCAAGGCTGGGTCTTCCAACATGACAATGACCCGAAGCACACAGCCAGGATAACCAAGGAGTGGCTCTGTAAGAAGCATATCAAGGTTCTGGCGTGGCCTAGCCAGTCTCCAGACCTAAACCCAATAGAGAATCTTTGGAGGGAGCTCAAACTCCGTGTTTCTCAGCGACAGGTCAGAAACCTGACTGATCTAGAGAAGATCTGTGTGGAGGAGTGGCCAAAATCCCTCCTGCAGTGTGTGCAAACCTGGTGAAAAACTACAGGAAACGTTTGACCTCTGTAATTGCAAATAAAGGCTACTGTACCAAATATTAACATTGACTTTCTCAGGTGTTCAAATACTTATTTGCAGCTGTATCATACAAATAAATGGTTAAAAAATCATACATTGTGATTTCTGGATTTTTTTTTAGATTATGTCTCTCACAGTGGACATGCACCTACGATGACAATTTCAGACCCCTCCATGATTTCTAAGTGGGAGAACTTGCAAAATAGCAGGGTGTTCAAATACTTATTTTCCTCACTGTAAGAGCAAATAACGACTAGATGCTAAATGAGATGCTCAAAAAAAGTACAAACCAAGCATACGCTTAACTTACAACCTATTGCTTGTTTTCGTACAATCCTGGTTTACTTCAGTTTAAGAAGTTCTAAACGCTGTATCATTTCCGTCTTACTTGGACTGATGATGCAGATTTCCTGGTCAGAAACCTCCTCTTTGATGGAGCGCACGTTCCTCTCCTCATCATTTTCAACCTGGAGCAAAGAAGTAAACGGATGACATGCGATAAAGAACATAGTTGAAGTAAATGCAGGAAATGTGACCTCGTATACCTCAGATATGTCCAGTTCCACCTCCACCACCTCCTGTTCAGTCCTGGGCCTCCCGTCCCATAGGCTGGAGCACCACTCCTTCCCGAAGATGCCGTTAATGGATGGTGGAGCGTCTGATGTATTGGATGAAAAAAATAACTGGATTAGTATGATTGTGAATTATTAAACTCATATTTTGTAACCTCTATCTATGTAAAGCTGATTGTTAAATGTGCTCCATAAATCAGACTGGATTGAATCGAATGTTCTTAATTGGACACAGTTAATTGCGCATGCGCAGAAAGCTCCCTCTTTTGAGCGCTCGAAAGTCGGATTGGATGATGGACATGATTAGAGTCAAGATCTGCGTGAAAACCAGAGACAGAGACAGAGAGAAAACACGTGAGGCGGCACCTTCCGTCGTCTGGACGCACACCGACCGGCAGCTCGTGCGCGGCGCGCGCATCGCACGCGCCCCCGCGCCCCGCAGCGCCGCCACTTCACCCTCGAGCGCGCGGGTCTTGTCCGCGAGCGCCGCGTTGTCGCGCATCGCGCGCTCCAGCTCGAGCCGCAGCGTCGCCAGGTCGCTGTCCACGAGCTTACAGATCTGCCGCACGAGCGCCCGACTCATGATCTCCATGATGGAGTTCAGCTGCGTCTGGAAACACCGCGGCTCGGCCATGACGACGGGAAAGAAAACACTCGCGCCTTCGTTCCGGCAACGATAACAAAAATGCTTTCTTTCTTTTTTCTTTCTTTTATTTATTTATTTATTTATATATATATAAAAAAAAAAAGCTCAAACAAAGAAATAAACGAGCGGGAAAATTAAAAATAGAAATAAATAAACGATGCGACAAACCGAGCGCGTTTAAAACTCATTATTAAAAACAAATAAAAACCCGGACAATGTAAAGAAGCAGATGTGTACGCGGAGTTCCGCCAGACTGTCGTCAACAATAGGAAATAAACTTGATTTCACTTCCGGGAAAAAGTTCGGGATTTTGTTTAGTTTTTTTTTTTTCTTTCAAAATAAAAGTTGTAAAAAAATAAAAAAGGATTTGCGCGGTTGGTGTTTGATTTTGGTGTTTATTTAGGCAGCGTCTCATTTTGTGGGCGTGTCCATTTTAATGAGGTGTTATTGGGAATTGTTTTTTAATGGAGAATTGAACTGGGGGGGGGGATTGTTGTGGGAGGTGTTTTTTTATTAGACAGGTGTTTGTAGGAGGAGCTTATTTCAGACAGGTGTTTGTTTGTGGAAGATTTTCCAAAGTCTTTAGCTGTCTTCAAACAACGTCTTAAGATTTTTTCAGTAGTATTTATATTATCCCTTTTCCAACTTCTTTCCAAAGTCACCACTGGCTCACTCAGTAGGGATAAAATAATAGAAGGTAATTCTGTAAATGCTTTGGAATAATGTTAATTAAAAGTGGTATACAAATAAACGTTGAATTGACTCAAGCATCAGACAAAAACCATAAATACAAGAATATGGTTACCAATATCGTGATACAGAAAAGAAAGAAAATAAAAGAACTTGTCACATGTACTTTACAGCACAGTGAAATTCCTTCTTCGCATATCCCAGCGATGTTAGGAAGCTGTGTTCAGAGCAAAGGATCAGCCATGATACAGCGCCTTTGGAGCACACAAGGTTAAGGGGCCTTTCTCAGGGGCCCCAACAGTGGCAGCTTGGCAGAATTTGGGCTTAAATGTCCAACCCTCTGATTAGTAACTCAGAGTCTTAACCACCAAACTGCCACTTTCCCCAGCAGACACGTCTACACGAATGAGTGAAAAACAGGCACGTGGGCATAATAAATCACATTGAATTTATTCATAATAAATAAATCAAATATCTTTATGGCCTCAACTAAAATAATAATCCCACAGGCATGTTTCATTCCAAATCCAACACCACCACAGAGCAACTCCAGGTCCAGACGGAGTTAGTGATGGCATGCGCCAGAGTCTCTTCAGACAGAGGATTCCTGTAACAGTATCTGTTGAGGTGGAACACACACACACACACACACACACACACACACACATACATGCAAGTACATGGAACATGCAGTACTTTACATACTGAACAGCCCAGACCACAAAAACACCGGGCGACATCACACAGAAGAAACGCATGGAAGAACCATGGAGACGGAAATGTTTTTCCTGGAAGACGACCCGTGTTGCAGGGCATGTGGGGAGATCTTCAATGTTCCTCTGGTTCCCTGCTGCATCTCGTGTGGCTCGGGGTTTTGCTCATCGTGCCTGTCTTGCTTTTCTCAAAAGTGTCTGTTCTGTCAACAGCGAAAGTGTAAAGAACACGGCGTGAAGTTGACGCTCTTCTGTTTCACAGAAATGAGTCTGATATGTACAGCATGCCACAGCTCAGGGATTCATAAGAACCACAGGGTTTTCCCGCTGAGCGACACCGCGCAGGAGTGCAAGGTGGGAATGATTATTACACCGTTATTACTGCGCTGTTGAATTCTTCATTCTGATTGGTCGGGTAGGTGTTTGCTGTATGAACAGATGTGACACAGCTGGATATCACAAGTGTACATTCATTTTAGTGCTTATTTGTTACTTTATATTTTTTTGTAAAGAGGAAATAACTGATAATCAATGATATACAGAATGTTTTTGGGCAGATGTCGATTTAACATTAATGGAAGGAGTCTCCAGTTCCAGGGCTCTGTACAGGTCTGTGTTTATTTTCTCCATTTAGAGAGAGAGAGAGAGAGAGAGAGAGAGAGAGAGAGAGAGAGAGAGAGAGAGAGAGAGAGAGAGAGATGAGTAAAGTTTTTTGCTATTGTAGTGTAAGTATAATTGATAAATGAATAAAGAGAGAGAGAGAGAGAATGGGAGGAAAAAGAAAGAGAAAAAGAGAGAAATGTTTTTGCTGCTATATTGTAAGTGTAAGTGATAACAGGATCTAAAAGAGAAAAAGAGTAAAAAAGAAAGAAACTGATGGAAAGAGAGACAGGAAGGATGAGGCTGGTAAAGGATCAACTGTTTTCTATGCTATAAAAATAAGTAAAAATAAGCAGGATCTAAGAGAGAGAAGGAGAGAGAGAGAGAGAGAGAGAGAGAGAGAGAGAGAGAGAGAGAGAGAGAGAGAGAGAGAGAGAGACAGACAGACAGACCGAGAGCGATACAGTAGATAGATAGATAGATAGATAGATAGATAGATAGATAGATAGATAGATAGATAGATAGATAGATAGATAGATAGATAGATAGATAGATAGATAGATAGATAGATAGATAAGCTGTTGAAAGAACAAATATTTTTGCTGCTGCTGCTGTTTGCTCATTTCCCAGACGTTCCACAGCATTCATTGTTACTATTAACATAGAAAAAGTATATCATAATAAGAGCATCCTCTGATGAAGTGCTGTTAAGAATAACAAAAAATCCTGATTATTGGAAAACAGTGGACTCACACACCCCACTGATTATCTTACTATAACAAATTACTCCAAACTATATCTTCTTTACTAATGCATTGCAACATGCAGACCTGATGAAATCCCACACACATGCAGTCTCTTAGCTTTTAAGATGATGTCTATTGGTCTTTGCTTTTACAAGCGATTTGGATCAAATAAAACTGCATTAAGTTAAACACAAAACCGAATAACTTTTCCTGTGATTACTCAGCACAACCTGTCCACAAGATGTTTCCTGACTTATCTGTCACCCAGCAGAACTAGAACAACGTCTTTACATTCACCTTTTTTTTTTAATCATGACATGTTTAAAAACAGCAAGCAAAGCTGAAAGGGTCACATATCCAGGCACTTGACCTCAAAGGGCAAAGCTTATGTCACAGTAACTCAATCCGACTCTGCAGATGGTTACAGCCGCTTCAGGTTTTACATACTTCAGGCAAAACAGAAAGTTGAAGGCACACGTCCAAATCCGAGGACATATTTAGTACGGTGTCTCCATGGTACCGAGCTAACCTGCTGACGTGTCTCTGGAGATGGTTTTCCTTCATCAGCAATCAGGAATTCATCACAAAATGTTAGAGATCTGTATCTATAAAATTGCAAAAAAAGATCTTCAATTTCTGGGATACAACCAGACCATATGTGTTTCTTTGTCTCAGGTTTCTGTTTACAGTCTTCTGGTCTGGAAACGAGCACCAACAGATAGTTGCTCATTTCCCATTACTGTGTATAAAAAGTAACTCAGATAAGGCTTAGCTTTAAAAGATGGTGTGAGGGTATAGAGATATGTGAGTGTGTTCAGAGGAATTGTAATTCATCTCACAGAAAGCACGAGAGCCTGAAAGTTTTCCAACTGCACATTTCAATGTTTATGTGTTAGTGCAAGTAAAACCTATAAAAGTCATTTAGTCAGAGCAATTACTTATATAAATTTTCATTACTGTAGCAAGCAAAACCTAAGAAAATATTAATTCTGTTCTCCATGCAGAATATGATTGAGCTGCCACCAAATTTCCATGGACGACACTGAATCGTAGAAATGCTACCAAAATTCTATTGGCGCCCTGCTATACAATAATGGTGCACAATATACCGTTACTAGAAAAATATCGTTTAAGAGTGACAGCTGTAGTTCTAAATGTGCGACAACAGGGGGCAGTGTGTGGCCGGTAGTAATGGTATATTGTGCACCACTAACCTACAATATACATGTATATTAGGACACCGCCAAACCTTATACTTACACATAAACAATTGCCTAAAATTCCTTATAGAAAATTAGTAGCATGGAAATATTTGCAAATGATGTTTTTGTCCCTAAGATGCACTATATTGACAAAAGTATTGGGACACCTAAGTCTTCTGTCATATGCGGTTCTTCCTCAAACTGTTAGCATGAAGTTGGAGGCACACATTTGTATAGGATGTAGCATTGTAGCATATAATTGTCCCTGTGCATAAAACCAGCTCCATGAAGATCTGCTTTACATGGGCACAAATCTCCACAAGCACAATCTAAAATATAGTGGCACATCTTCCCAGAAGAGTGGAGGTCATTATAACAGGAAATTGGGACTAAATGTAGAATTGTATTAAAAATCAAAAACCATGTACTAATCTTATTAAAACAACACGTCTCAGTGTTTAATGTGCAGCGATTAAATTATTATATGTTTATGAAAAAAATGATAATTACTTTGTGTTGCAGAACATCCTAACCATTTTCATTCAAGTTAAAAATACAAAATATACAAAAGTGTCCTTGTTTGTTCAACTGAAGCCGTTCCATGTCAGTAAACAATGAAAGGTTTATATTTTACTGATACAACACACTGAAATTGGAGACTCCTTCCATACATAATAAATCTTACAAATAAACATCTTGCAAATTTGATACATTACAAACTTTGATAAATGATATATATTATAATTTTTATTCTGCTGTTAATAAGTCGCTGTACAGTAGCTGTTACTACAGAAAAGCTAATGTCCTCCGAACGATCAGAACTGAGAATTCAGCAGTGTTGTGGTGTAGCACAGGAAATGGAGAGAACTCGAGAGTAAAATGCTGTCAGTAATATTGTTAAAGATCATCTGAATGCTTGTAAAAAAAATCCATACAAATCTTATATGCAGGTGTCCACATACTCAGGATTACATTACAAAGCATAAACAGAAAATGAATAGTAAAGAAAATGTATTAATCCAATCTTTACAAAACCTTCAAGTCTTCCCAAGTATGATTTATGGCTGGTAGAATTCAAGACATGTGTTTTTAGTAACTTTAAAACCAAAATTTATCATCAACAAATAATACAGGAATGGCAATAGTAAGAAATAACTCACTGAGACAATGTAAAGAAATAAATGTGAAAAATGGGAATGTCTTTTGGGTTATATTGGATAGAAGAAATACAGATAACTCTAACGTTCTGTTAGGACGCTACTGCGTTGCTCAACGTGAAAACTGGATTTTGAAAGCTTGTGATTTGCGTATTTCAGAACGTTAATTTGAGGCTCGGACCAATTTGGTTGCACGTATGCCGTCTATTTTTGCCTCTTCTCATCTTGTAATTCATTGGCTAATGTGGTGGTGAAATTTGGTTGCCATGCGTTCTTAATACCCTTTGCACATGATCGTCTGACGACGAAGTCAATAATCACCTTTGAGTAAACCCCTTCTTGCTACTTTGGTTTCACTCTGATGTTCACACATAACTCATTTGCATTATGACCTTCTGAAGGGCCGCTGAATAGGTAGGTCTGACTGACGGGGATGTCGAGCGCCAAATCGCAAGTCAGACACTTAAGACTCTAAGTGTGTGATGCCTGAAGAGGTGGAGACCGGAGTAAGACTGGGTGGAGCACAGTAGTCCTATATGAACCTCATCAATAAAGCTAGACCCTCAAAGACCACAATGTCCACCAGGCGTGCCGTCCTTGATGATGACCTCTCATGCCCAATATGCGGCAAGGTTTTTCAAGAACCTGTGGTGCTTTTCTGCAAACACAGATTCTGCAAATCCTGCTTGGAGATCAGCTGGGTTGGTGGAGAAACTTGCGAATGTCCACTCTGCGGCCAGCCGGCATCCATTGGGGAACTCATAGTTAACACGATGCTCAAGAAAACCTGCGAAGGATATCTGAAAGAACGGCGCAAGAGCAACCCGTTTGCATGCAAGGAACATGGCGAATCTCTGACCTTGTTCTGTCTGGAAGATCTACAGCCTACATGTGTTGAGTGCAAGGAAACAGGAATCCACAAAGGCCATAGATTATACTCTTTGGAAGAGGCGTCGCAAGATTGCAAGGTATGTATAGATGAAAGGACAAATAAAAGCTTAAAAGGGATCACCTTAAAAAAGGTATTTCAGGTATCCACTTTTAATATATGGTCCTGTTTGTCATGTCGTGTAGCAGATATATAACGGATTTAGACTTTTACAATGTATACAGTAAGAGAAATTCAATCATGTATCTATCTTGAGCGAGTTCCAGGGAACCATATGTTCAACATGTCTTCTTTAGTTCAGCCAAATGATCTATTATCGCAACAATGCAGACGACTACTGAGTAATAACCAACATATGAAGTGACATTATGAAAAACCATTAAGATATTAATGAAGCATCTGGCGTGATTTAGTTGCTCAGAAACTGATATTGCTGGGACTTCAACAGACCTGATCCTCTTCTAAGAATATCCCTGTATTTCTACTGGCCCTTGCAGGGAGCCTCCTTAAAAAAAAGCTGAAACCAGATACCCAATGCTTTCTCAAATGTTTCTCACTCTCCATACCAGTTGACAGAGTCTGACCTCTTTGACTTTATAACTTGGGTCAGGGTAATGCTGAAGCTTGCATCATGGTTGCCATGTCTTTTTCTTGCCTTACACAAATACTATGACAGCTATGAGATTCCCTTAAAGGGAGGGTATACCTCAAACCACTGGCCTTGGAGATATGGAAAAAACATGCTAAACCTGCATAACATACATAATGTGGCATAAAAGCTATAGAGTCTTAAAATCCAAACCTTAATATTTTAACACTGAATTTCAGGCTGAACTTAAGACCGCTCTGAAGCCACTGCAGGACAAGCTGAAGTTCTTCAGGAATGTTAAATCCACATATGATCTAACAGCAGAACACATCAAGGTACTTACTTACTAACTGAAACTTATTGGCTAACAATAGACAATGACATTTTTGCCATTTTCTTGTCATTTAATCATTTTCAGTTCTCTGAGAGTTTCGTCTTTAATGGAGTTTACGAAGAAATTTAGTACTTTTTTGTGTGTGGCGTACAAGAACATTTGCTCAGATCTTTACTTATAAACAAATGATAAATGAAGCCAATTTGGGAGGACAATTTGTGTTTGGAAAATAGTGTGATGTGCAAGTGTGATTGCTTTTATTATAGAGACAGGCCGAACATGCAGAAAGGCAGATCCGAGATGAGTTTGAGGCGCTGCACAAGTTCCTTCGAGAAGAAGAAGCTACCAAACTCTCTGAACTCAAGAAAGAGGAGACGGAGAAGAGCGAGGCCATAACGGTGAAGATTGAGGAAATGGAAAATGAAATCGCATCCCTTACAAACACCATTAGGCATATCGAAAAGGAGATGAGCGCTCAGGATATCCCATTCCTGCAAGTATGTAATCCATTGTAAACCATCCAGTGGACATTTTTATCCCATTGTTAATAGTTAATAGCCTATTGGAGTTTATGGTGAGGTATCTGTATTCCTTTCTAGAATTACAAGGAAACCATCAAGAGGTATGTCAGCCTTCAAGAGGTTCTCTCTCAACACTAAGATACACATTACTGATATCTAAGTCTGCATCATTCATCAAGGGAATTTTTTCACCACTCTGTGCAGAACTTGGCAGATCCCCCAGGAACCGGAGATGATATCAGGGTCTTTGGTTGACGTAGCCAAACATTTAGGCTCTTTAAAATTCTATGTCTGGAAGAAGATGCTGAATATCATCCAATATAGTAAGTACACAGGGTATATTCCATTCAAAAGAATACATTCACAGTACAGCAAGTTGCACCTGTTCAAAATGTCCTTTGGTCAGTTGCTGACCATCAGGTAATGTGATTTATTAGTGTTTCACAGTTCACATAGGTTACATTGTACATGCCCTGTCCTGTTTTGGACGCCAAATGTGGTATTCAGTGGCATCCAAAATTAACTTTATGCTAATATGCTAGTGCTAATATCGCAGTCAATGCCACAGTCCACATCATTTAGTACATTGCTAACTAGCTGGTCATCGGGCATTAGTTGGCACAACTGCTGTGGAATCTTGAGTCCAGAATTTGCACTGACAAATCTTCTTCACTACACTGAATTCTTTTCCCATAATATGACATTGTTCAGAAATGGTGTTCAGAGCTTGCGTGTTTGGTTTTAGGAGCCAAAAGCAAAACCTGCCTGCTTTTTCTTATGCTTAAAACGCAGTGAAATAGTTTATTTTATGAAAAACACCACTGCAGTAGTGGACAGTAACAAAGTAAAATGTAATTCTTACTGTACTTAAGCAGCTTTTTCGCATTATTGTAAAAGTATTTCCACTCGGCAAGACTTCATCTTCACTACATTTCAAAGTCAAATATCATACTTTTTATTCAACTAGTCGTTCCTTTTTATTTGAGTGGATAAAAACGTAACTGGTCAAACACGCACCAAGCCACCAATCAGGGTCGAGCGTGCGCTCTGTTTTGAACTTGTTTTGTTTGCCGCTGGGTGGCATCTACTAATCCCCAACTTACAGTTCAGCATCAGTTCAACAGCAGGCAATTTTGAGAGAAATAAATGATGGAAGAAACTCCTGACTCGAACTCGCCACAACAACCGTGGCCTTTTTTTCCGTGAGATTTATTTAAAGTACTTTTTGGGCTCATGATCATTGTATTAGAAATCAATCAGTGTTTGAAAAATTTATATCATTCTATTAATAGATCAGTGGTGCTGAGAGTCACATTCGAGTCTTTTCACATAAACTGAGTTGATTAAGTAACAAAATGACAAAAATTTACAAAAATGATAATAGGAACATTATAGTTACAATATATCAGTACTTTGATTTGGATTGTTCGGTGGGATAACTGTAGTCCAACGATCTTCACACCGCTAACCCTTTTAAGTAAATAAATATTAAATTATTATTTATATATCAAGTATGACAATGGCTTTATTGGTTTCGACTTTTCACACGTTCAGCTCCCGTGACTCTGGACCCAAACACAGCAGCGAGCTGTTTCCAGCTCTCAGAGGACCTCACAACTCTTCAGTGCTGCTCCCAGATCTTCAAGCTCCCAGACAACCTGGAGCGTTTCGACGTCGGCGCAGAGATGCTGGCCGCCGAGGGCTTCCGCTCGGGCAAACACAGCTGGGACGTGGAAGTCAAAGACAACAGCTACTGGGTGATCGGGGTCGCCAGCGAATCAGTAAGGAGGAAGGGCAAGAACGTGCTGACACCGGCGCAGGGGTTCTGGACCATCCGGCTGCGTAACGGAGAGTACAAGGCTTGCACGGCACCTTGGTCCTCGCTAACTATGAATAGCAAACCGGACGTGGTAAGAGTGGTGTTAGACATGGAAAGGTCGAAGGTGACGTTCTATGACCCGAGAGAGAGGACGCCGCTCTACACTTTCACAGACATCATCTCGCCACGAGTGTTTCCCTACTTCTGCAGTGCCTGCAAGGAACATCCTCTCAAAATCCTTCCAGTGACGGTGTATATAAAAGCTGGGCATTAAACAAATCCATCCACTTTTTTGGTACAAAATGCGAAAAGGAAATTATTTATTATAACCATGAATATGAATATTACATTTAAATATTTTATGTCAAGTACAACAATGGCTTTATTGGTTTCCACTTTTCACACCTTCAGCTCCCGTGACTCTGGACCCGAACACAGCAGCTGTGATGTTTTTAGATGTCCTTATTTCCCTAATATTCAATATTAGTTCTTTAAAAACAATTTTTTGTTTACCTTTTTGACTTCTGGATTGTTCGCTAATTCATGACCTTGTAATAAATGATAAATTGTAAAATACAAATATATTTTCTTTTTTCCCCCTCACTCATTGCACTGTACTTGATCAAAATAATTTAACATGCTTCTAGACCCAAAATATTCCCATAATTTCAAAGATACACTATTTTGGTAAAATTTGTGGACATACAAATCTTTGATTCATGGTTTTATGTATTTTTTTTTAACAGATTGTTCCACAGTTAGTCAAGATTTGTTGCTATAAAAACCTCCACCCTTCTGGGAAGATGTTCCACTAGATCCTGTGGAGATTTGTGTTAGATTCAGCCACAACGGTGTTAGTAAAGTCAGGTACTGATGTAGATGAGGTGAAGAAGCCTGGGGGTGCATTCAATGTGTAAAATTCATCCCAAAGGTGTTCAATAGGGTTGGAGACCTATAGCAGGAGATTGTCCACTCCAATCCATGTAAAGCATATCTTCATGGAGATGGCTTTGTGCACAGAGGCATTGTCATGCTGGGAAAGATTTTGATCCGCATCCAGAGACATCGTATACGATTGTGTCACAACTTTTTGTTTAAACAGTTTGAGGAAGAACCACATATGGCTAGTAAGTCAGTGGTCCCAATACTTTGGTCTCTATAGTGTATCATAGTGGAAAAAAACTAATTTACAAATATCCCCATGTGACTGATCTAATTTCCTATTTTTTTTTGAAGGAAGTTTATGCAGCTGGTTTTTTCTTTTGGTTCTTCCCAGAAACAAGCCAAATCACATCTGCTCAAATTGGCCATGTGTTCTCTAAAGCAAAAATTTACATTAGAAAATGAATGTACTTGCAATTGCAGGTAGCCAAGACTGAATATCAACATATCAAATGTTTCGGGGGAAAAAAAAAAAACCTACGTTGTTGCATACAAAAAAAGAGGAAACATGACCGAGTCTCAAAAACCATAAAAAAATCTGTTTCCACACTTTTAAAAAACACACACACACACACACACACACACACACACACACACACACACACACACACACACACACACACACACACACACACACACTGTATAGACATGTACAGTGTTTTAAAATGCACAAACCCAATAGATGTTTAGAACGCTAAAAAAAATGTATGCAAAAAATTTTTAATTATTAAAATTTGTTATTAATAGCAAAAATAAATGTTCAAAACTAGAATTGTAGCAAATGTTACAATAAGTCAAGAAAGCAAGTGGTTTCTTTTTTAAATATTGTTTATTTGAGCTCAGTTCACATCATGTTAGAAAAAGGATGAGTGTCAGGGCTGATGACCCACAAAGTGTAACAGAAGAACACGAATGTTCAAAGCAAACGATATTACAATGGATAATTATTTACTTAGACATTCAGGAATTCGAGAAAAGACGTTAAGGCACTTTGTGTTCGATTTCTCTTAAAATCTCCATCTACAGTCATTAAAAAAAATCTCATCAAACACACGGTCAGTGCGGAAAACATCATCGATGTTAGTGTTTGGCAACCCAGATAGGGTTTTTTATTATTATTATTATAAAAAAATCTATAGACTTTGTTTTTAGGAGGTTTTATTTATTGCTTTTAAAGTATTTGTGTCTAATACTAGTGGTAAAATGGACAAAAAAAATAAAACAAACTAAATTCATTTGTGCTGCCAGTTCTGTGTTTGTTACAGTATCAGTAGGAGAATAATGAGGAAAATAATAAGAAAAAAAATCAATGGCTCTGGTGTCCGGAGAATACTTCACGTCTTGTATAGGTACAGTCACGCAATCGTTTTGTTCAGCATAATTCATTAAAATAACACCAATATACAGGCATGATATGACCTCAGGAAAAAAAAATTACCTCAGAAATCTTCCTTTACTAAAAACACACCTCTCAAAATAAAAACGTTAGACAGAGCTTTTTGCTGGTAACAGATTGAGAAACCTGTTGGTGAACCCTTTAATCTAATGTGCATCTCATGCAAGAAAAAGGCACATTTTCATGCTGTAAAAATCTTTTTTTCTCTCTAAAGTAAAAATGACCACTTTTTAAACATAGTGCTATTCAGTTAGACAGTGCTAAACGTTAAAATGTCGTCTCTAAATATTTTAGCGTTATGATCCACAGCAAGGATCCTGTTTTCTTTTCTTTCATTTCGACAACTGATACCTGAAAATGCCCCGGGCTTTACCTGTTCCCTATCCTGTCTCACAGAGGTATCCTAGCTTCCACTAAGGCATTATACAGTTCCCCAGTTACTGCCTCGTAACGCCCTGCTCTGGAGTTCAGGAAGTAGATCCGGTCTGATGTGATGTGGGGATTAAATCCCTCCTTCTGTAACCTGGTCTTCTGGATTTTGAATGTACCTGTAGAGAGAGATGTAATAATGAAAATGGAGTGAACAAACAAGAAATAATGGATAAACATTTATGAAAAGCAAATGTTTAGTTTCCAGTGTGTGTTTAATATCAGTCAGAGGTGAAGCCAAAACTTCAATTAAATGCATTATTTGTAAAATAATTTCCAAATTTCCTTATTGTTTCCATTTTAACAATGGAAACTGCCTCAAAGCAGCTTTACAAAGATAAAGCAATAATAAAAGAATGCATAAGTTTGGTCTAGCAGATTGGTGGTGCAGGGATTTAAACCAGTGACCTGCTGAACTGAAATCCGATGCCTTAACCACTGGAGCTACCACTTCCCCTTCCTGCCTCATTTCCCTTTCCAGTAAAGAAAAATACCAAAATATAAAATCATACTGATGTTAACAATCAGATGAGTTCACATTGATAATCTATTCATCATTGTAGGGCTGCTGATATCGATTATTTAAGTAATCAAATATTCTACCGACGATCAATCGTCGGTAGAATAGCTGATACATTTTTTTATGTAAATACAAATACATACATTTAAAAAAAATCATAAATAAAAATGTATTTCAGATTACTCTTTAAAAAAAAAAAAAAAAAAAAAAAAAAATATATATATATATATATATATATATATATATATATATATATATATATATATATATATATATATTCTGTGCATCCACTGGTAACCAAGTTGTGGGCCTGAATTTTGGAGTTTGTGTATGAACGAGGTTCCTCTGCTTCATCTGTCTTGTTCTGTCTTCTCCATAGCTAATTGTTAGACAGAGTTCTCTCCAGGAATCGGAGGCTCAGTTTGATACCATGCGCTTTTATTGATTGTAGCTCATTTCATTTACAATCGGTAAAGCTTTCTGGCACCACACAGGGGGTGATGCTGCATGATTGGCTAATTAAAAATATTAAGTAGTAAATTAGCAGAAATTAAATTTTTAGTTTTTATTGTGGCGGAATCGGGCTCTTCTCTTCGCCCCTCGCTGTTTTCTCCCCGTTCCTTCATTTGTCATTCTGGAGCGTCTTCTGTGTTACCTGTCCAGAACCCCCCAGAGTTTAGCGGGTGGTGCGGGGCTTCCAGTGATCAATAAGTATCAGTTTAAAACATCTAGATACGAAAGTCCTACAAGGCCATATATTTTTTCTTTCTCGTGATCAGCACTAGTATTTTTTTGTGTATTCTGTGCATCAGGGAATGTCTAGAGGCAGCATCCACGTGCCCACTACCAGAAAGGGTTATTATTATTATCCAGGATGTGGGGATGATGCTGCCTCTAGAACATGCTTACACTGAATATAAAGTACCGATCACAAGGAATTAATGTTATGTTCTGATCGAGAAAAAAACAAGAACGAAAAAATATCATAACGCAAGGCCTCTTAAGACTTTCGTATCTACTCAATTACCAATCATTTGAAATTCACATGTTGATTGGCTCATCTGTTTTTAATTGAGCAGTGTACGCAGATCAGAGTTCGAAACTCCTACATACAACATGCGAATGTGTCAAAATGCAGTGAGCTGTGACCGGCTCTCACCTGTAGTGTCTACTTGTGGGGAGATGCGGAGAAAAACTGGCCGAGCGTATGGAGGCAACACCTTCTGGACTTCTCTGAGAAAGGATTCACAGTTAAAGTTCCCCGTGCAGTCGGCGATTGCGGCCATCCCTGCTTTTCCCTCCACACCTGTAATATGCAACATACAAATTGTGAAATCTCTCACAATTTCCCTCAGAGGTCAGTATTCATTTTAAATGTCCAACAGTTAAAATGGCTTAAAATGCTTATGTCCATTTCCAACGTTGCTGAAACAGCAGCCGACCTGGCACAGTGACTCCATACACTGCCACGTCCGTCTGGCCCAGCAGGCTGCTTAGGGTTCCTTCCACTTCAGTAGTGGAGACGTTTTCACCCTTCCAGCGAAACGTGTCCCCACCACGGTCCCGGAAGTACATGTAGCCCAGTTCATCCATCACCAAAACGTCACCTGAGGTCACAAAGATGCAGCACAATACCTATAATAATGAAGCATAGTCAGACATTCATCAGCTCCTTGCTTTGCAGTGCTCTATAGGGGAGACACTGAATAGTGGAAGATTCGATGCTTCGGTAGGAGGAGCCTGAAGTGTTATGAAATGAGGATGTGTGTTATGTGAAAAGAAAATCTTTAAATAAATATTTTTCTGTGTGTTAATAAATCCAATCCCCCATGACAGATTTAAGTTAAAATGTTCATGATCCGTGACCGACACAGGAGCATCTCGAAGGCAAGGACTTTAAATATGTAGTAATGTCAGGGAAATCATGTCTGTAAAGGTATATTCTGTTCCAATTTAATTCTGTAAATTAATTTAATTCGATTTGCCCACATGCGAAATGCAAATCCTGTGAATTCTCTTTACATTCCACCTTAAGAAGGTCACAGTGACCCACCTGACAAGTAGGCGGAGTCATTTTTCTTGAAAACATTGTAGGCGATCTTCTTCCGGGTGGCCTCCTGATTAGCGTAGCCGTCGAAGCGACGCAGGGGATCCTGCTGGTTGATTTTACCCACCAGCAGCCCGGGTTCTCCTGAGAATATTGGGTACAATCGGTTTATAGTTAGAAATAAATGCTATATTTCTAAATAGTACAACAAGCAGCATAACATGAGGTGTCCTCAACATCTATCTCTCTCCCAACATGTTTTTTTTCTGATCCATTCTTGAACTAAGGTATTTTCAGTAAATGTACAACATCATTCTGGTTATTCATTTTAGCCAGAGGGATTTTTTTTCCCCTGAACTTTATACTGACTGCACACATTAAGGTCCAAGTGTCGTTATTTATAGTTCTCAGCGTATATAGCTTTTTGTTTTTAGATAAAATAACTGTTTGTGCTATTAATGCGATTTGGATTAAACCCCAGTCATGTGAATAGTCAAATCTGCTAATACCTATGAAAATGCAATAATACATATTATTGAATTATTTTTATTTTGGGCTGTGATTTCAAATAATGAAAAGATCCCATACATATTAAAAACCTTATAATTAAAGATATGGGTTTTATATTAGTTAAGACAAAACTACGATATCTACAACAATAGTGAAAAGTTTTGAAAACAAGCGTATATACAACGTTATAGAAAAAGATGGAGACAGGACAACCTTTCATGTTCTGGGTCTGGTGCGCCCTCTATTGAGTAAAGCTTTTTATGTACGAAGATAAGTAAGCATATTGCGTAGCGGCTGGATGCACAGCTGCATTTGCAGTCTTATCATAAATCTACAGACTTGCACTTAGTCTGGTGAACTCACCTGGTTGACATGGAACACAAAGTCCATCCTTGTTTCTCACCAGCTCCATGTTCTCCTCGTTTACCTTCACTAGGCGGATGGGGTAGACGCTCGGCAAAATCATGCTGATGAAACCACACGATCCAATCTGCACATAAGAGTCGCATAGCAAATGTATGAAAATAGGGTTGCCAGGTATGAAAAAATATTCATTGTGAGATATATATATATATATATATATATATATATATATATATATATATATATATATATATATATATATATATATAAAGTAATGTGTAGAACAGGTTTAATAAGGCATTATAACACCAGTGATTGTTACGGAGCTTCTCTAGAGCCTGACCTTGCCGTTCATGTTGGCGATGCTGCAGTTACACTCTGTAGCTCCGTAGAACTCGCCGATTTGTTTAATGCCGAATCGCTGAGTAAAGGCCTCCCAGACGCTGGGGCGGAGCCCATTACCTACAGCCAGGCGCACACGGTGCCCTCGCTCGGATGAGCGCACGGGCTGAGACAAAAGGTAACGGCAGATTTCGCCGATGTACTGCACAACCTAGAGGAACATGAGGAGATCAAGCAGAGCGATCAACATCACACTGCAACACAAATCTGTGGTTTAATCAGCTAAAGTAGGAAGCAGGCAGCTCCACAAATACTGCACTAATAAATACTACTGCTACTTTTAGTAGTAATAATACTACTTCTACTTTGACTACTGCATTTACTTTTAACATTACTATTGGTAATGCTACCGTTTTTACTACTATTACTAGTGTGAGAACTTCTATTAATACTACTGCTATTAAAACTAATCCTACTTTTAATACTACTGCTATTAAAACTAATCCTACTTTTAATACTACTGCTTTTAAAACTAATCCTACTTTTAATACTACTGCTTTTAAAACTAATCCTACTATTAATACTACTGCTATTAAAACTAATCCTACTATTAATACTACTGCTATTAAAACTAATCCTACTGCTATTAAAACTAATCCTACTAATAATACTACTGCTATTTAAAACCAATCCTACTATTAATACTACTGCTTTTAAAACTAATCCTACTGTTAATACTACTGCTATTAAAACTAATCCTACTTTTAATACTACTGCTTTTAAAACTAATGCTACTTTTAATACTACTGCTATTAAAACTAATCCTACTGTTAATACTACTGCTATTAAAACTAACCCTACTTGTAATACTATGCTATTAAAACTAACCCTACTGTTAATACTACTGCTATCAAAACTAATCCTACTGTTAATACTACTGCTATTAAAACTAATCCAACTGTTAATACTACTGCTATTAAAACTAATCCTACTGCTAATACTACTGCTATTACTTCTATTAATACTATGATATTACTAATTATTAGCGGTACTGCTATTAGTTCTTCTAATTCTACTAACACTTGTTACCTTTTCTATGACTATTATGACTATTCTTACTAATTATACTAATGCTCTTGCTTCACTAACTGCGAGTTTGTATTACTACTATTACAAGTACTAATGTTAGTACTATTTCTTATACCATTACTAATGCTTTTGCTTCACTTATTGCTTTAATTAGTACTTTTAATAGTTTTACTACTACTACTGCTACACTATTATTAATGTTCTTGCTACATTCAGTACTACAGTTAGTACTATCACTATGACTACTATCAATACTACTAATGTTGCTACTACTTATACTATTAAGAAATGCCCTTGCTTCACTATGCGCTAATTAGTATTACTGCTATTACTTTTAGATGTACTCTGGTTACTACATATTCTTTTACTAATGCACAGTTAGGACTATGACCACTATTATACATTTTTATTTGTCACATACACATTCATAAAGCAATATAATATACAATTAAAAAAAAGAGTAAAGTAATGTAAAAATAAATAAAACAAGTATTAAAATATAATCTGACTATAAGCATAAGTATGAATAATATACACACACACACACACACACACACTCTAGTAATAGTATTAATAATTATACTAGTACTACTATAGCATTTGCTACACTAGTCAGTTAGCTACTACTTTCACTAGTATCAGATCACTTACTATTAACGTTACTACTACAGATCAAACAGAGTGTAAAACAAGCAAAGAATATGTGTGAGGACTCGATCAAAATAATCCGGTTGTTCTTTTTTTTTTAGGTTTCTAAAGTAATTTAATGCTAAGGTTAGGAATCCACACTCCAGGATTTCACAGTGAAATGCAGACTGTAATTTTAACAGTTACCAGGCCTAAACCTTGAGGAACTCCTCATTACAGTAAATTACAACTGTCAATAGACACAAAAGTGAAATGGTAGCTCAGTGGTTAGTGTTTGACTTCTGATCAGAAAGCTGTGAGTTCAAATTCCTTCACCTAGCTACTACTGCTGGGCCCTTGACCATGGCCCCTAACCCTCAACCGGTCTTGGTCAACTGTACCGGCTCGCTAAACTACACTCTCTAAAGTCGATTTGGAGCAATTTTTCACTTTATAAATGACTTTTCAAGGGGGTCGCAAAATGATTGTGCATTATGCACAGTCTTTATGTGACGTGTTTCTGGAGAAGAAAGTACTGATTCAGTGAAAAGCAATCTTCAGGCAGCTAGCTAGCTTGTTATTTCTGAATGAAACCACTGACTAAAAATTAGCTTATGAGCTACTTTATTCAAGTCTGATGTGAAGGCTGCTTTCGGCACTATGCCCCTGACTCTGAGAGAAAGCTTGCATTGCTAAATCTGAACATTTTAATAATATCGTGATCAAATCAGTGACTTACAGTGCAGTTGTATTTAATGCAGTCTTCCCAGAAGCGGCTAGCTGAGAACTTCTTCTTCACCACCACCGTCAGTCCGTTGATTAAACACTGGCCAACGCCAATTATATTACCTAGAAAATAAATAAATAAATGAATAAAAGTTTTGATAAAGATAATCCTTGATTTTATTTTTTATCTCTGTTCCCCCCCCAAATTTTTCAATTCTACAAATCTTTTGTAAATTATACAATCTACATAAATCTTAGTCTGGTTAAATGTAATTATAGCACATTAAAATTAAACAAGTTAAATGTATTTAATAAAAACACAATTTTTTACAATAACAATTTAATAGGTTATTCTTTTGCAATATTCTTTTTCCATTGTATAAATACAGTGTCTGCCAAAAGCATGGAAACATCTGGTCATTCATGCCTTTTGAGACGCAATCATGTATGTTCCTTTTGTTTCTATTTAACAAACTTGATAAAAAGACAAAAACAGACAAGAATTGGACAGTGAATGACTGTAAGAAAGTTATGTGGACAGATGAGTCCATATGTAACAGTGTCTCTAACAGAAGAACTTGTGTAAGATGGAGAACAGGAGAGAAGATGTTATCAGACTGCCTCGCCACCACAATCAAACATGGAGGTGGAAGCTTAATAATTGGGGGCTGTTTTGGAGCAGGGAAGGTTGGAGACTTATTCAAAGTGAAAAGAAAACTGAACCAACATGGCTCCCCCTCCAATATTCTGTCTGGACTCTGGCTCATTTTTCCAACAAGACAATGAGCCGAAGCGTCCCAGCATTATTTAGAGAGCAAACAGTGGTCTGGAGTGATATCTATAATGGAACACCCTGCCTAGTCACCGCACCTTAATCCCATTGAACTGCTCTGGGATGAACTGGATCATAAAAAATAAATCTCCAACTAGTGAAAAACAACTTTGCCAAGTTTTACAAGAGGCACGGCGAAGTGTTTGAGCTAAATGTTAGGAGAAACAAACTGACTGAATGCCGAGAGCCCGTGCAGCTCTTATTCATTCTGAGGGAGGATTTTTCAATAAAAAAAAAATTTGAAACATCTGGACATATTTGTTTGGTCAATATTAAATTGTTGCATATTTATACCTTAAACATTACCTAGCTGGTTGCATACAAACAAAAGGCACATGCATGTGTCTCTCAAAAACCATAAAATACTATGTTTTCTTACTTTTGACAGGTGCTGTAACTTGTAATATCAAGTTCATTTATAATTTAACATCATTTGAAATGTTTAGTTTAATATTACAAATAACAGTTTAGTATACAATTTTAAATACGGGTAATTGTACTAGTTTTTAATGTAAATCAATTATTTATATTCTTTAATGTAAAATATATATTTATATTCTTTAATGTAAAAAATAAATAAATAAATAAATAAAATAAAAATAAAAAAAAAAAGTGTGAAAAACCAAACCAAACTTGTGAAAGTGCAGTGTGAATCCTGTGTTATGATTCAAAGTGAAACCTTACTGACTGGACATTTACTGTGCGGCGGCTTCAGGGTTTAATCCTGAATAACTGACAGAACAATGAACAGATGGTGTAATGCACGAACACTCCTCTGTCGAATAAATTAAACTGTGTACTGTTGAATTACACTGGCACACCCTGCAGCTCTTTTCTATTTATAGATAAACAACTTGTATTAAAAATGAATCTTTCATAACATTTCACTCGGTTCTCCGATGTTAAACATTTTACAGACCTCCAGAGTCTAAATCTTATTATGTAATGCTTTGTTTGTTCATTTATTGTTTCTGGTGATTTTTTCCTGTTTACCTGCTGAATGATAGAGAGGTAAGCAGTCGTACACGATGTCGTCTGGCCTCATGCCGAAAGCATAATACCCAAAAGCAGCCATTCTAAAATACCTTCAAAAGTAGGGAAAAACACACACACACACACACACACACACACACACACACACACACACACACACACACACACACACACACAGACACAGACACAGACACAGACACAGACACAGACACAGACACCATGTACAACATTTATAAACTTTAAATAACTCAAGAAACACAAACTCAGGCATGTCTGAATTTTAAAGGGCGTATGTGGAACACGTACCGACTGTGCACAATTATAGCAGCTTTGGGAAGTCCGGTTGTACCGGAGGTATAAATGTAGAACAAACGATCTGTAGACAAAAAAAAACAAACAAACAAACAAAAAAAACCCAGCATGAGTATGAGGGGCCTTGTGCACTGATGATCCCATGTAATGTCCCAATTGTACACAACAGTATAGGTTGTCTTTAGATGCTATAGTAATATATACATATACACATTTAATTAAAAAAATAAATAGATTCTAAAAAACATCCCAGGAGGACTGAAAACACTTTCTTATCCTGCAGTCTTGGGAACTTTTTTAAATAGAGCTCAATGCCTTTGGAAAGAACAGAGGGGCCTCATGGACCAACGCCAACCGTGTACGTGAACGAGACTAATGAGGAGAGGTTTGGTTTGTGGTGATCAGTACACTTTAAATCTGAGATATTGTTTTTTCCTTGTATATAGAATTTCCCTGTGGTCTAAAACTAATGTTCAAGGAAAACATGTAACCTACATAAGTTTAAGGACCAAAAAACGATTTTTTTTAGTGCAAGTTTGATCATCTAAAAGCACACATTCAGCTGTTTGTAGAGCTTTGCTGATTTCTTACTGAAAGGACATGGATTCTTATTGCAGTACTGTAAGTACTGTACTTTAGACTTCAGACAACAAGTTTTCGATAACTGGAAACAAAATATGCAATTTTTTATATTACAATAATCATAATTGTAATATTTAGAAATCCTATACTCCGGTTCCGCAAATTTAATTTTTTTTGGGGGAGGCTTTAAGTTTCTGAGAATGGTTTAAAATTAGCATCCAAAATATTATTTATCACCAAATCATAGGATCATAAAAATCTTATTTTGTATTATATTAGTATTTCATTATATATATATATATATATATATATATATATATATATATATATATATATATATATATATATATATATATATATATATATTATACCTAAAGTTCAGCTAATCATTTGTCCTCATCATGACTTCGAAACTACAATTGTGGCAATAGTGAAAAATGCTTTTATACACAGTGTCAATTCAGACAAACTGCTAAAATTCACTTCGCTGCTGCGACTTTTATAAACACTTGGAGCGAAGCTGTGACGGCGTTACGAGCTGCTCACCGCTGAAGCCCTTAGATGGGGTGCAGGAAGGAGGGTGACGTGGTGCAGACGCCAGCAGCGGGTCGAAAGGCTGAGCTTTGAGTGAGGCCATGTGATCAGGACTCAGCTCTCCGGTGCAGAAGAGAGCCATCGAGTCACTCAGAGAGGATCTCACCTCCGACACGGCTACAGAGAGACACGGAAGAACAGATGATTAAAAACTGAAGAGGGAAACAGACGTGATTGCACACATTATATACATTCAAATCCCAAATAATTCTCATTGTATAAATATTAAATGTTAATTCAACGTTTGAGGAATGAGTCTCAGAACTTTTTCAATCTATACCGTAGCCACATAGCAAGCAGAGGATTTATTTTGTATTAATAACTTCCAGATAACTTTTGATTGCATTTTAAATGCAACTATAAATGGATAAAAAAACCCCGATATCATTATTTGACTGACTCATATATATATATATATATATATATATATATATATATATATATATATATATATATATATATATATATATATATATATATATATATATATAAAGACATTCAGTATTCAGTGAAGTTATAAGAGATTAATCAATAGGAAAGCAAATGATATAAATAAATATTACCATTTACATAAATCAGAAAGTAGGCCAAGAATACTTCATAATTAAATACCAGATTTTGAAGTTTATTTCCCTGAAGAAAGCAAAACCAAATTCTTTTATATCACTATTAAAATCAGAATACGTTTGTTCATCCCCCAGGGAAATTGTTGGCTTGCAGTTGCTCACAGTAAAATTAATTAAATATTGAAGTAAATTTAAATACAAAAAAGGTTATATATTAAAGTATAAATGCTGTACCATCAATGAATTACCAATCTTATTTCAATATACATAAACGTGTAGCAGCTGTGAAGCACATGGTAGAAAAATCAGACTAATCTATAGCACACCTTACCATCAGCAAGCTCCGCCCCAAAAACGAGCGCCCGTGATCTCGACACGCCCAGGCAGTGCATTAGAGAGTCTCGCCTCAGGTTAAAGTTGATGAGCGCCGCCTCGATGCCGATTTTAGCCAGGCCGAGCCACAGAGCCACCTGCAGAGGCCTGCTTTCCATCAGCAGAGCCACCACATCCCCCGAGCCCCAGCCCTGACCCAGAGCCCACTGAGCCACGCCGTTGCTCAGCTGGTCCAGCTCGGAGAAGGTCCACGTCTCTCCGGTGGCCTCGTACACCAGGGCGGGTTTGTCCGGGTGCCGTGCAACAGTCTGGGTGAAGATGGAGGGAATGGTGCTGCCATTATGCATGTGACGCCACAGCACCAGCTTCACCCTCAGGAGCACCAGGACACCACTGGAGTGGGAAGATAAAGACGAGACGTTGATGTGAAATAAAAAGCGGCGAACATCTCAAGAGAAGAAGTCAGCTAATGAGAAGGCAACGAGCAAAAACATGGATTTATTTTTACACTTTGAAGAAATGTCCCACCTTAAATAAACTTAATTTTTTTTATTGTATTTATTAAAACAAAACTTGTCTGAAAGGATTTTGTGCTTTAAAAATGACTCATGTGACACCTACAGTGTAACATTCATACCTAGTAACAGGTAACCACCCTATACACACTACAGAAACAAATGTATTGGGACACGTGACCTTCCCAATCATATATGTGCTTCTTTCTTAAACTGTTGGAGGCACACAGACGTCTTTGAAAGATGTCTTTGAAAGCTGCAGCATGAAATTTTCCCTTAACTTGAACTAGGAGACCCAAACTTGTTCCAGTATGACGATGCTCATGTGCACAAAGCTCTAGCTCCATGAAAATCATCTTTACATAGATTGAAGTGGAAGATCTCCTGCCATAGAGCTCCGACTCAACCCTATTGTACACCTTTGAGATGAATTTAAGATGATTTTATCACACTGACTGAACCCGAGGGCTCCTCACCTCAACTACATCAACACTCGTCTTAATTAACACAATTGTGGTTGAAAGAAGCTTGCACAAATCTCCACAAAACATCGAGTGGAACATCTTCCCAGAAGAATGGAAGTTATTATAATAGCAAATGAGGATTAGATGTGTAATGGGATGTTTTGAAAAGAAGCACATACCAATCTTTTGGTCAGGTGTCCACAAACTTTTGTCCATATTGTGTATATCACCAGATTAAAAAAAGGTATTAGTAATGAGGAGGTTGGTTATTTTTACTGCATGAATTTGCCTTCAAGCATCAAATCCATTTAAAAGTAGGACGGCTCATCTGCTGAACATCTCCCAAATACTTCTGGGACACGCATGTCATGTCTTTACACCTTCATAAAAGGGAAATAAATGTGCCATGATCTTATTATAGATATTAGTGTAATCACAAGGCAGGGATTTAATCTCAGCGTTAAGACTCGGGGGTTCAAGGTCGGGGGTTCAAGCCCCGGTATTGCCAAGCTGCTACTCTTCGGGCCCCTGAGCAAGGCCCTTGACCGCTCCAGGGCTGATGTATCATGGCTGACCCTGTGCTTTGACCCCAGCTTCCTAACATTGTTGGGACACGCAAAATAAAGTATTTCACTGTGCTGTAAAAGTATGTGTCAAGTAAAAAGCACCTTTTTCCCCCACTTTTCATTCATAAATGATAAAGAATTTATTAATTATGTACAGTTGAAGCAAAACAACCTGTGATGCTGCTGCTGTCTCCAAGCAGACAGACCGAGATCAACTGACAGCGGCAAGGAAAAACTTCCCGAGATGGTATGAGGAAGAAACCTTGAGAGGAACCAGACTCACAAGAGAACCTCGACATCATTCGGGTGACACCGTCCATTCATGTGGAATCTCACCTGACTAAAGAAGGGCATGGAGGAAGTGACGGCACCAGGGTTCAAATCTGACCGGCTAAACGTAAACGCAAATCCGAACAGATTTCAAGTGTTTAGTAGGTTTTATATACAGTGAGAAAAATAAGTATTTGAACACCCTGCTATTTTGCAAGTTCTCCCACTTAGAAATCATGGAGGGGTCTGAAATTGTCATCGTAGGTGCATGTCCACTGTGAGAGACATAATCTAAAAAAAAAATCCAGAAATCACAATGTATAATTTTTTAACTGTTTATTTGTATGATACAGCTGCAAATAAGTATTTGAACACCTGAGAAAGTCAATGTTAATATTTGGTACAGTAGCCTTTGTTTGCAATTACAGAGGTCAAAGGTTTCCTGTAGTTTTTCACCAGGTTTGCACACACTGCAGGAGGGATTTTGGCCCACTCCTCCACACAGATCTTCTCTAGATCAGTCAGGTTTCTGGCCTGTCGCTGAGAAACACGGAGTTTGAGCTCCCTCCAAAGATTCTCTATTGGGTTTAGGTCTGGAGACTGGCTAGGCCACGCCAGAACCTTGATATGCTTCTTACAGAGCCACTCCTTAGTTATCCTGGCTGTGTGCTTCAGGTCATTGTCATGTTGGAAGACCCAGCCTCGACCCATCTTCAATGCTCTAACTAAGGGAAGGACTTTGTTCCCCAAAATCTCGCAATACATGGCACAATACACATCCTCTCCTTAATAGAGTGCAGTCGCCCTGTCCCATGTGCAGAAAAACACCCCCAAAGCATGATGCTACCACCCCCATGCTTTACAGTAGGGATGGTGTTCTTGGGATGGTACTCATCATTCTTCTTCCTCCAAACACGTTTAGTGGAATTATGACCCAAAAGTTCTATTTAGGTCTCATCTGACCACATGACTTTCTCCCATGACTCCTCTGGATCATCCAAATGGTCATTGGCAAACTTATGACGTGCCTGGACATGTGCTGGTTTAAGCAGGGGAACCTTCCGTGCCATGCATGATTTCAAACCATGACGTCTTAGTGCATTACCAACAGTAACCTTGGAAACGGTGGTCCCAGCTCTTTTTAGGTCATTGACCAGCTCCTCCCGTGTAGTTCTGGGCTGATTTCTCACCTTCCGTAGGCTCATTGAGACCCCACGAGGTGAGATCTTGCATGGAGCCCCAGTCCGAGGGAGATTGACAGTCATGTTTAGCTTCTTCCATTTTCTAATGATTGCTCCAACAGTGGACCTTTTTTCACCAAGCTGCTTGGCATTTTCCCCGTAGCCCTTTCCAGCCTTGTGGAGGTGTACAATTTTGTCTCTAGTGTCTTTGGACAGCTCTTTGGTCTTGGCCATGTTAGTAGTTGGATTCTTACTGATTGTATGGGGTGGACAGGTGTCTTTATGCAGCTAACAGGTGCATCTATTTAAAGATAATAAATGTAGTGGAGGTGGACATTTTAAAGGCAGACTAACAGGTCTTTGAGGGTCAGAATTCTAGCTGATAGACAGGTGTTTAAATACTTATTTGCAGCTGTATCATACAAATAAATAGTTTAAAAATCATATATTGTGATTTCTGGATTATTTTTTTTTTTATTATGTCCCTCACAGTGGACATGCACCTACGATGACAATTTCAGACCCTCCATGATTTATAAGTGGGAGAACTTGCAAAATAGCAGGGTGTACAAATACTTATTTTCCTTACTGTATATATAAAAGCAGTAAAATATAAGCTATTTGGCTCAATTTTTGTTTTCATTCAGATCATTTACCACTCTGTTGAGGCGCAACAGCAAAACACACACACACACACACACACCATCCTGTGCACGGCTTGTCAAACAAAGGCGAGTTAATAAAGACCACAATGAACGCAGCAGAGTGTAACAGCATAAGCGAGATTATCATAAGTGGATCTGAAAGAAATGAAATGATCTAAAAAGATATATTCTCCAGCACAATGTGAAAGAAACAAATACCACATGAGGGTGTTAGGACATGAGACGTCTATATTTATTAAATCTATTTAATCTATTGAGGCGCATGCAGCGAATATAATGAGTACATCACAGAGGAACTAATGAGTGAGAAGGTAATAATCACACCCCCTCTGCTGAATTAAAAATGAGAATTATATTAGTGTTATTGCAGGGTTTTGCAGGGTGGCGGAGGCTCAGTCATAAAGGCTGTAGTTTAATCATTGTAAAATCCTGTTGGGCCCTCGAGCAAGGCCCTTAACTCTGATCCTAGGGCTGTTGTATCCTGACTGACCCTGCACTCTGTCTTCGAAGTGAGATTTGTGAAGGAAAAAAAATTCTCCGTCACAAATTAACAAGGTGATATCAAAACGTTTCAAAACTAGTTTCCTTAGACGCCAACAGATGGCAGTACAAGGCTGCTCGCGCAGTCACAGGGAGCACCGACCTTCATAAGTCAGTGTACAGCTGTGCAACTGGTGCTATTTTGACCATGTGCGTTACCACGTCTGCTATTCTGACCACGAAACCTGTTTCTCGCCGGAAACAAAGCGATCTCACTTCAATCACCCACCAACACGCCAGATTTGGGTCCTTTGGACATCAACCTCTTCCTGAAGATGAAGATCCGGCTCAAAGGTCGCCGTTTTTACAACATTGCGGAGATCCAGCGCGAATAGCATAAGGTGCTTTCTTGTAAAGAGTTAGTCTTAAAACTTTGATACCACCTCGTATATGTAAAATGTTTTTTCTCTACTGTCTCAATACTGGATTTTGATTGGCTAGAAGGTGTGTGTTCAACCCTAATATGATTTTAATGCAACAATACGATATTGTGATCTACTCATGTATTACAGCTGTATCACTGAGGATATCATTTTCATCCCATCGCCCACCACAGGGCAAAAAAGGGCTTTATATTATATTTTTAATAAAACTGTACAGTGATGCTGCAGATAATCTCTCTGAAGAAGACTTCAAAACTTATTTAAGGGACAACATTGAGGAATGCAAGTCGGGACATGAATGTTCAGCATGCCAGCTACAGCACACAGCAAACACACACACAAACATTACATGATGGACATGACTGTACATGCAGTACAAGTTAATAAATGCCACATGTAAATCTGGAGGAGAAAAACACTATATAGTCAAAGGTATTTGGACACCCATGTGGTTCTTTTCTCAAACTGTTGCTGCAAATTTCAAGGCACAATTGTATAGAATGTCTTTGGATGTGGTAGCATGAAGTATTTTGTTCACATGAACTAGTGAAAGATCTTGAGTTGCCTCATATAGGGCTCTGACCTAAACAAAACTGAACATGGGATTAATTTGAATGGAAAGTACACTCCAAATTCTAGTGAATAATCTCACACAAATCTCCACAAAATCTAGTTGACCATCTGCCCAGAAGAGTGGAGATTATTATAACAGTAAACAGGGACTAAATGTGGAATGGAATGTTCAGAAAGTACATACCAATCTTATGGTGAGGTGTCCAAAAACTTGTCCATATTTTGTATTACTACATGGGTTAATCTTTAGATAAATAATTCAGGAGGGGGGTGGAATGCTAAAGACCTGTTTTTCCCAATTATAAACCACCGATCACCACTGTATACCACAATAAAAGAATCACCAATCAAGAAAATATGATCACATAACCCCAATCTTATCGTCCCTACATTGGCTTCTGGTTAAGTTTCGAATAGACTACAAACTATTACTTCTCACTTATAAAGCACTAAATGGATTTGCTCCCATGTATCTCTCCAGTCTTCTAACACGCTTCAATCCGTCACGCTCCCTGAGATCTCAAAACTCTGGGCTTCTAGTAGTTCCTAGAATAGCAAAGTCCACTAAAGGTGGTAGAGCATTTTCACATTTAGCTCCTAAACTCTGGAATAGTCTTCCTGACAGTGTTCGGTGCTCAGAAACACTCACCCAGTTTAAGTGCAGATTAAAAACATATCTTTTTAGCAAAGCCTACACATAACATACGTCTCACATCATAAACTCGGCTCCAGAACATCTGATCACATGCACATTATCAACTTGTGCTGTTAATATCATGAACAGCAGCTACGCCAATTCCTCTCCACTGCTTCTCTTTCTCTCCCCATCCTAAGGTTTGGCCAGCTCCAGTCACGTCCCACCTCATGAAGATTATGGACTTCAAAGAAGTAGATGCCAAACTCGCAAACATCCTGAACCATCTAGAGACGTACCAGTGCCAATTGGATCCCACTGCATGTGTGGAGTTTGACATTGGACTTCCTGAAGTTTTTAAAGGCTCTGGCATGGAGAAGCTGATGCTGGATCTGTGATGATCACAAATGTTAAGCTCAGTAGCTCCTACTTTTATACCAAAGACTGTAGAAAGAACATTTACTTATAATCTTATACTCCAGTACTCATGTTAGTTCTCACTCTCCAGTGTTCTGTATTGTTAAAAGATTTATGATTAAACTCTTGATGTCACCCAAACTCTTGATGAACCAGACCTTTTGAGTCTGGTTCCTCTCAAGGTTTCTTCCTCATTACATCTAAGGGAGTTTTTCCTTGCCACAGTCGCCATGGTCGCTCATTAGGGATAAATGCACACCATTCATCTTGACTGTTGATTTCTGTAAAGCTGCTTTGAGACAATGTCTGTTGTAAAAAGTGCTATACAAATAAACTTGACTTGACCACTGTTTCACCACAATAAAGAACCACCGATCACCACTGTTTCTTCACAATAAATAACCACCGATCACCACTGTTTCTCCACAATAAAGAACCACCAATCACCACTGTTTCTCCACAATAAAGAAGCACTAATCACCACAATAAAGAGCCACTGATCACCACTGTTTTACCACAATAAAGAACCACCGATCACCACTGTTTCTTCACAATAAATAACCACCGATCACCACTGTTTCTCCACAATAAAGAAGCACCAATCACCACTGTTTCTCCACAATAAAGAAGCACTAATCACCACAATAAAGAACCACCGATCACCACTGTTTCTCCACAATAAAGAAGCACCAATCACCACTGTTTCTCCACAATGAAGAACCACTGATCACCACAATAAAGAACCACCGATCACCACTGTTTTACCACAATGAAGAACCACCGATCACCACTGTTTCACCACAATAAATAACCACCAATCACCACTGTTTCACCACAATAAAGAACCACCAATCACCACTGTTTCACCACAATAAAGAACCACCAATCACCACTGTTTCACCACAATAAAGAACCACCAATCACCACTGTTTCTCCACAACAAAGAACCACTGATCTCCACAATAAAGAACCACCGATCACCACTGTTTTACCACAATAAAGAACCACCGATCACCACTGTTTCTCCACAATAAAGAACCACCGATCACCACTGTTTCTCCACAATAAAGAACCACCGATCACCACTGTTTCTCCACAATAAAGAACCACCGATCACCACTGTTTCTCCACAATAAAGAATCACTGATCACCACAACAAAGAATCACTGATCACCACTGTTTCTCCACAATAATCACTGATCACCACAACAAAGAATCACTGATCACCACTGTTTCTTCAAAATAAAGAACCACCGATCACCACTGCTTCACCACAATAAAGAACCACCAATCACATGTTTAATTAAAGTGACTAAAACAACCACTTCTATTAGTTCCCTCCAACCAACCACTCACCAGTTTTTCCAACAAGTTGATGGTAAACATCTAATTACTATTGATGGTTCTCAACAACTATAAACTGACCACCCCAGTCTGTTCCCAATGTAACCACTGCTTCCAACAACTAACCACTGATTAACCACCAATCAACACTTTCACTAAAAAAACACACTTTTATTTATTCCCAGCAACCCATCATCAATCACCAGTTTTACAACAACTAATCGCTGATCATAAGTCTGTTCCCAATAATCAACCATCATTGTACTCAACATCTAACCACCACTCATGACCCAGTTTGTGTTTCATTAAACTGTTACTGCTTTATTTACTTAATAAATTCATTAAATAAACAAACACCCCACTCATACCACAGTTCATCTCAGCCTGACCAAAGTCTTTTTTCCAGCCTGAAGTAAACAACTCATTACCGTATGATTAATTTGATCTTTAAAAATTACAATAATTTAATTATCAAAATAATCATGACGATCAAACAATATTGCAGTTATGACGTCATCCGGTGAGCTATGATTACTTTTCTTGTAGGTTTGAGTTTCCCCCTGAAAAACATTTACAGCTCGGGGTTTGTTTAGTTGGTTGGTCGGTCGGTTGTTTTTCAGAAGTAAAGGCGTGAACGGTGGCGTGAACTTGAGTCCCACGTGCGCGTGAAGACGCGTCGGTGCGCGTGCGGCGCAGGTACTCACTGGAGGTCTCTCCTGGCGGTGCGCGCGGCCACGTACAGGTATCTCCAGCCCCCGGTGCCCAGGTACAGGCCGAGTCCGGCGGCCACGCTCCAGGACCAGGGCGCGCCTAACAGCCGGAGCAGGCCGAGAGAGCCGAGAGACACGACATAGCGCATCCTAACCAACACGAGCACGGGTAAACGCACTCGGACCGCTCTCTCCGAATGGCGACGTACACGTGAAGAGACGCGACAACACGTGAATAAAAGTCCCCAAAGAGGGAGGAGGAAGAGGTGGAGTAGTAGGAGGAAGAGGAGGAGGACAAGCGCCACTAAAAGCACCAGGATAGTGAGGACGTGCAGTCTAGAAGCCTCCAGCAGTGACAGTCACTGGAGGTGGGCATGGAATGACCTTGCTGATGTTCCAACCTCACTGAAGTCGGCCGCAACTATGTGCACAATTAAATAACAAAGAAATAATAAGTAATTTATTCAGCACAAAAGCACATTATGACCACTTTAACTCTTATCGTGCTCATACACGACGTACACAAACGTGTTATTACACTTCAATATACTAATCACTGTCAAGAATATGTTTTGGTATAATTGAACGCCGGGTGTAGGTCCTGAACGCTTTTCGAGGACTTGTGCACTACTTAGGGTAGGAATGAATACGCGGTTGCGCCCTACGTAGGCGGAAATGGGATTGGACAAGCAGGGGTTTCAAAATGGCCGAAGTGGAATCATGTTTTCAAATTAAAGGTCATATAAATATGTAGAAAAAATCCCCAAAATTATTAGCTTAAGCCTTTAATTGTTCATGTAAAAGACTTTTTGGGTGTAATTGTGTGTGATAGCTCAAGAGGGGGCGGTGTTCATTTTATAGGTGGTATAGTTTTCTTTTTTTCTCTCAGGACTTATAGAAAAGAAAGATATATTATTGCACCTGCGCACAGTGATGCTGTTCTGTTCTGGAAGCACAATAAAAAGTCGGACTGGTTGTTTCACAGAATCCTGCTTCCGTTTCTGTTATTTTCCTAGTGAAAAGTATTTTTAGGCGAACTTGCCCCTTTTCAAAACGCTCGGTTACATTCACATATTTATTTGATATTAAACAAGACATCATAGACAATATGCGTAGTGGTTTTAGACAGTTTGATTTTTTTTTTTAACGTGACATGTACATTACAGCACCCCTGGGGATAAACCACCAAGCGCAGGGTTAACCCGGATCCAGCACCCTTTGAGATAAACCACCAAGTGTTAAGGACCTTGCTCAAAGGCCCAAAAGTGGCAGCTTGGTGATGCTTGGGCTTGAAACCCCAGGTAGTAACCCAGATCCTTCACCACTGAGCTACCACTTTCCAGCTAAAGGGTTACGAGAAATCTGACTCGTAAAACTACGTTCAAACATCCAGTCGTGATGTTTTTAATTTGTGAACAAATCATTGAATTTCATTCAAGTGTATGAAAGCGCTTACCTCGCTTTATTGCACATGAGGAAAATGTATGATGCTTCGATCTGCTTTTATTTACTTTCCGGCTCTTCGAAACGTCGTGGCAATGGTTAAAAAAAAGTGTCATTGTTTTTCGAAAGCATACGTTTTCACAGTCTACACTGTGACGCAAGAAACTGCGTTTTTTAAACGTATTCACTTTGAAGATGTTTTCAAAAAGCTACGTTTTTGTCGACTGAAAACGCCGTCTCGGAAACAGATATGCGTTTTCAGTCGAAAATGTATTAATGTGGACATGGACTGAATCGCTGTAAACCACATGACTGCTTTAGAAGCTGTGAGGGAGAACACCATTGGTTGGTTCTAACCACTGAAAGATGACAAGACCTGGTGTTAAGTCTGGACAAAAATTGCAAACCGATTCTGCAACTGGTTTGTGATAGAACCATCATTTGTAAATCATTCAGGTAGGATGTACGTCTCATTGTTTCGCTGAGAGGAAGAGAGGGTGCAGCCATGCTGAGAAGAGAATGTAGCACTTTGGAGATCTGGTAATTTGGTAATATGTAATGATTGATTACGAGCTCACACGTGTCGACTGACGAATTTGAATTGATGCCAATGAACAAAATATAGAGAAACTTTATAGCCCTTGCAGTTGTCATTTGAGGTGGAAATAGTAAATGATGGACATTTTTCAAGTCTCTGTATGTTTTGGCGAAACATCACAAACTGGAAATTGTGTATTCGTGACTAAAACGACCAACTTGCGTAAATGAAAATAGATCTGATTAGTTTCTTTACTTGTCCATTAAAAGTTCAATATGGAATCGCACTATAAAGACTTCCACTTCAACACTAATATTTCTGATGTACTGTATGTAAGTTCTTTCACCCCACTGAGAAGAAGTTTTTTGGGTAAAAATGCTGGAGATAATAAGTTTGGTTTATCTCCAAACTGTGCCTCTTGCACATTTATCCTCTGACCTCGCAAGTAAACAACAAGAAACATAAAAATTACAAATATGATGTTCATTTTTGCTGGAGGTTAACATGCAATTGGTCTATGTTAAGTATCCTTGAGATATCCAGTGAACCGTTAAGGAACCCTTGAACAACCTTTTTTTTCTCGTCAAATATCGTTTTTGTAGGAATTTATTTTATTGACAGACATATGACAAATGGCACATTTTCTCTTAGTCATTACACACAATACAAGATAATCATTGTTTCCAAATGAGTGTTGTTTTATTTAATTTTAGAAAGATATCATGTTTAAATGGATTGCATTGGTTATTCCTTCAATATGCATTATATGGACAAAAGTATTGGGACACGACTTTTCCAGCCATATGTGGTTCTTCTCCAAACTTTTACCACAAAATTAAGTCAAGTCAAGTTTATTTCTATAGTGCTTTTCACAACAGACATTGTCTCAAAGCAGCTTTACAGAAATCAACAGTCAAGGAGAACAATGTGCATTTATCCCTGATGAGCAAGGAAAAACTCCCTTAGATGTAATGAGGAAGAAACCTTGAGAGGAACCAGACTCAAAAGGGGAACCCATCCTCATTTGGGTGACATCAAGAGTTTGATCATAAAATTTGATCCGCACAATTGTATAGGACATCTTTAGATGCAGTATCATGACATTTTCCCTTCACTTTAACTAGAAGACCCAAACCTGTTTCAGCATAACAACGCCAGAACCAGTGCCATGAAGATATGCTTTACATGGGTTGGGTTGGAAGATCTCCTACTATAGAGCTAGTGAACCCTGTTGACACCTTTGGGATGAATGTGAACGCTGACTGCACCCCAGGCCTCACCTCACCTACATCAGCACCTGACTTTACTAACAGTGGATCAGAAGAGTGGAGGTTATTATAACAGCAAATGGGGACTAAATGTGGAATTTGTTGTTCCAAAAGGAGATAGGAATCTTATGGTCAGGTGTCCCAATACTTTTGTCAATATAGAGTAATTAGTTTTGCTCATGGTCCCGACAGGGGTGCCAATAGTTTTTTTAAGTCGATTGTAGTTCAAGACAGACGATTCAATAAATCAGCACTAAATATCAGCTAATCTTTGGGTTCCAGACCATGTTCACTTTCCTCATGAAGGCATGCATGATGCTTGTAAGATTTGGAAATGAACCAGGCTGTAAGCTGGCACACAGGAACACGATCGGGGCGAATCGCCGTTTTTAATGCCACATTAGCGATTTTAAGAGCCACTTCTGGGCCTTGTGGACTTGTGCGAGCGCAGCAAAGTCAGTGCAAATGGATTTCCTGTCGCTCCGAACTCCCACATGAGTTGCTCTGGGTTAAAATGACCCTGCTGGGCCAAAGCAGACTGCACACTCTCCGCAGCACGGCGCGTCTCAGGAGGATGTACACCCATGGGTCCAGGATCTGGTTCCAGGAGGCCATCCTCAAACCCAGCAGCAGCAGTTGCTCATATCGTGGGTCTGAGTGGGTTTCACCTCTGTAGAACTGTCTCACTGACATGGAGATGTAAATCTGAGCAAGGGAACAAGAGAAAAAGCCCAATAACATGAACACGTTTTGATTTTTTTGAATTGGCATCTCATTACATTTTTCACATATATTGTGATTATTAGACATCTTATGTTTTAAGTTTTTTTTCAATGAGATATATTAAAGGAGCAATTTGTAATTTTTAACCGCATGTTTCATACACATAGATCATATAGAGAAATATTAAATAACACATTAAATGCATCTCTCTCTCTCTCTCTCTCTCTCTCTCTCTCTCTCTCTCTCTCTTTTAAAGGGTCTTTTTTTATGTATTTCTATTAGATGCATTACTATAGCAGTGTGCGGTTTTTTAAATTTATTTATATTTTTTATTATATGCATTAAATCTTTCTCGCACTCTCTCTTTCCTATAGTTTGCAAGTTTTTACTGTGTTTGTAGATGCATTAAATATTAATTTTTTTTCTATAAACAAATTCTATCTAATATTTTATATTTGTTCTATTTTTCTATAATTGTTTTATATGATGCATGAAAGGGGCAGTCTGTAATTTCTTTCTTTTTTTTTTTTTTTAACAGCTTTGGTGGTTTTTTGTTTTTTTACAATGTAAATTTGCCTGATTGATGATCACAAAACTGTGTAATAGTATACTATATTTTGGGATATTTGCCCCATTTCTTGTCATGCCCATATATGTTTTTTTAATAATGTAATTTTTATCTTGAACATTGAAAATATCTCTGTTTCTATTTTGAAAATATGCAACCCATGGGAACTTAGAGGCAGCAGGGGAAACTTTACAAATTTCATACTGCTTCATTAATTGTATATTTATTTGATACACTTACGAGAAAGGGACTCCAGCAGACAGAGGACACAATGGTTATGACCACGAGCTGCACCATCATCTCCACATCCAGTGAATGCACAGGTGATCTAGACGATCTGCGTCTCCTGGAGGCGGTCAGCTTTGCGCTTTGGTTGTTAAACCTGGCTTGCAGCAACGTCAGCCCACTCACAGCATTGCACAGTACAGAGACTGTTAAAGCTGACAGGCCTACGCTTGAGAAGGCCAAGGCCAGGCCGGCATCAGCACTCGAGAGAGCACCATGAACAGGAAGGAAGCACCAGGTACCAGGGAATTGAGGTTCATACGTTCCAATGTTGAGCAAAGGCAGTGCTGCTAGAGTAAAGGCCATGGTGATGAGCAGGAGGACACTGAGGCGGACGTGAGCCGTTGTAGCCATGGCAGAGTGCTGGAGCGGTTGTGTGATGCCCATGCAGCGTTCCACAGCCATGGCGCTTCCCAAGAGGAGAGGAGTCAAGCCGAAAAAAACCATGCAGGCACCGAAGAGTTTACAGAAAGCCTGTGGGGGTTCACTCAGCTCCCTGCTTGCAGCTCGTTGCCTCCTGACTCTTCCAAGGTGCAGGTGCAGGGCGAAAGCGCCGGTGACCAAATGACCAGCCAGGTCACTCAGAAGGAGCGCGGCGGCAAGCAGTAGAAACGGCGTCTTAGCTCGGTGGTGAAAGCGGGCGTACGACGACAACACGATGGCCAGGCCGATTAAATTAGACAGGATCCCGAAGCTCATGGTGAAGTAAGACAAGCCAAAGTTTGGTGGGTTGTGAGTAGACGGAGACGTCGAGTTACGATCCTGTTGACCGATGAACGACAGGTTAAAGTCTTGACACGCCGTAGGAATTGTGGAACTAAAGACAAAATCCATTCTGAGTCAATTGAGAATGGAGCTTTGGAGGCCAGGATGTTAATGCACCACCTGAAAACAAAAGACTGTATGTTTGTTTTTTTAGAACGGGTCATTGTGTGCATCACTGCATTACCTCTTACCATCACACTTTATCTCTTCAGCATAATTATGCTCGTCTTCCTTGCAAACGAGTGCAATCATGTTGAAACTAAAAGCTAATTCCCAACCTGTTGCTTGATGAATAGAGCTATTATATCTGTATGCACAACTATTACCTTCTTGTCATACCGCACCCTGCATACAGTAATCTCTTTTAGCCAATAGCCGTGTTCTTCAATTACACATTTTCCACATAGCTAGGCACAGCTTGTCTTTTTTTTTTTTTTGTCTTTAAAAAAAAAAAAACCTTTCTCTGTTCTAGGTGTCAAGCTGCTCCAGGTAATGTCGTAATGTTCTCCGCTCAGCTTGTCACTCTTCACTGATGAGCCATTTGCATTAGATTTTGCCTTCAAAAAGATTCATGGTGGCAATCCCACGCTATTCTGACCGAATAAAACGCCTGACTCTGTCTTTATCTTCGACTCTGTCTTTATCTTCAAAGAGCCGTTTAAATTAAAGTCGTACGGGGCACAGTAGGGTGAGGCGTAAAAAAAATCAGAGAGGAAGAAGAGGATTTTTATAAAATTGAAATGCTGATTACTAATATTTCTAATATACTAATATTTTTTTTTTGGCTCTTGTTCAACAGTCCACTCTGAATTGTCCTTTAATTTCCAGTGAACTAAATGAATTTAGACAACTCATTTGTTTTCTCTCTGTCCTGCAGCCCCTTCGTCTTCCTTTTAATCTGTACTATTCTCTCTCTCGATTTGCCATTTAACGGTGATGGAAAAATTGTAAGGGAAGTGAAGGAACAATCATCTGCCAATAGAATATGACCAATTTAAGCAAAAAGATTTAAATATGACTAAAGGGTAGGATTTATGGTCTTCTATGACTTTCTGAAATATTTGATAATGTTTCTTTATGTGAGATCTCATCAGTTATTTACTTCACTTTCCTTTTATTTCACTTTAAGTGCAGTGATTTTGCAGAAACTTGAGTTTTTACACATATACTGTATGATCATACATCTACCCATGTAAATATACTAATATATATGTAATATACTTAAAGCCGGTACTGATGTATCCCAGCAATTTTGTGCAATGAGTTAGGGTCAAAGCAAAGGGTCAGCACACCTGGAGCACAAAGGGGTTAAGAGCCTTGATCAAGGGCCCAAGAGTGGCAGCTTGGTGATACTGAACCCTCTTGAACCCTCAACCTTCCGATCAGTAACCCAGAGCCTGAACCACTGAGCTACTACTTCACCAGGTGAGGAGGCCTGGTGTGCAGCCAGTGTTCCAATTCATCCCAAAGGTAAGGATAGGATTGAGCTCAGAGTTGTATAGCGGAAGATCTTTCACTCCAATCCATGTAAAGTATATCTTCTTGTCATGCGGGAACAGGTTTGGGTCTCCTACACTAAAGAAGGGAAGGGAAAATTGAATGATTCCATGTCCAGAGACATACTATATAATTGTGTGTCTCCAAGGTAATAGTTTTGTAAGAACCACATATGGCTGGATATGTCATGTGTCCCAATATGTTTGTCCATATAGTGTGCATGTATGTATTTTATATAAAACAGTCCTGACCTATCGAGCATTAACATCATGAACTTCTTCAGTGGTCAGATCTACAGGAGCTCGTCTGTTGGATCGGACCACACGGACCAGCCTTCGCTCCCCACGTGCATCAATGAGCCTCGGCCGCCCATGACCCTGTCGCCGGGTCACCACTGTTTCTTTTTTGGAGCACTTTTGATAGATACTGACCACAAGCTGCAGTTTTGGAGATGCTCTGACCCAGTCGTCTAGACGTCACTATTTGGCCCTCGTCAAACTCGCTCAAATCCTTACACTCGCCCATTTTTCCTCCTTCTAACATCAAATTTGAGGAAAAAAATTTTACTTGCTGCCTAAAATACCCGCTTACAGGTGCCATGATGAAGAGATGATCAGTGTTATTCACTTTTCCTGTCATAATGTTAATTTTTTTTACTCTTGCTGCGATTTCACTGGAAATTTTTTACTTTTATCTAATACATAAATTGCATGTACGGAGAAACGGGAAACTAATTTTGAAGACTGTCACATCAGAAAAATGCACCTGTATCAAAAGCACCGATGTGGAAACTCTTCCAAAAGCCAATTAAAATATGATAAATGAGTAGGAAGCCTAAGGCATAAAATTGGTCAGCCTCTACTTTGAGAAAATCTATGAGTAAATAAATGCAGAACAGACTTCAACTGGAAGTAAATGTAATGAAAAAGAAAGTATCAATTAATCATTTTTTCATCATGCTTTACAGTCCCAGTGTCGGTATTACTAAGAGCTCAGGTAAAGTAGGACATAGTTTTTGAATATCAGCTATCAGAAAGTGCTTTGACACTGTCAGACGAACGGAGATATCCCATCAGAGCGATTTTCAGGGGGCTTTCACACTTTTATACACACTGAGATGAGTTATTTTTTTCTCCTAAAATGACAGCATCAGTCTACTTCCCAGCCTCTCCTATTTCTGAACACTGTCCGAAATGACACAATGCCTGAAAATGAAAGCTCTTCTCCAGGTGAATGCATAATCAGCTTCTGCTTTTTAAACTTGACATACTGTGATATGTGAGAGACTTTTCACCCCTTCCCTCACTCTATGGCCTTGTTGTTGCTTTCTTCTTCATTGTTTTCTCAGACTTTTTTTTTCTTTCTCAGTAGCATATTGAAGAAATCTTCCAGTGTAGAACAGGAAACTGGAGAATTTTTTTCCTCAGGGATGTACTCTGTAGCTGCAGGATGTTTATGTATATGCAGTAAATAACTTCTCAGTTTCTCCTGAGGAAAACACTTCCGTGTAATTGCCATTGAACTTCACACTCAAATTCTAAAATGCTGATCCTGATAATTTTTACAAAATAGAAAACAAAACCGATCAGCATGCAGAGATTTACCCGTGTGGCTTCATCTGATGTATGCTGGGGATCGGGTGGAAGCCCCTCCTTGTTCAGTTAAAATGAACTTGATGTGATAATGAAACCCGGAGAGCAACATGCATTCAAGTGAAGACACATCAGCGAGAGATCATAGGCGCATCGATATACTGGACGTGTTCCTGTTGTTATTATAATTATGAGGAAAACAAATCATTAGAAGTTTCTGCATAGTTTTTTTTGTACTTCAAAGCATCATTCATGAAGAAATGATAGAAAAAAAAAAAGAATCCTAGTTCCTCACTCACCCAGGTGCTGAGGTCAGTTCCTCAAAATCACTCCATCCTGTTTTGCAGCACTGTGGTAATGCTTTAGGCTACAGATTCTCTCTCTCTCCCTCTGAGTCTCTATCTCTCTCGCTCTCTCCCTGTGCACTTTCTACTCGCTGATTTGTCCATTTCTTTGATTTTACCCAGTTACCTTCTCCCTCTCTCTCTCTCTCTCTCTCTCTCTCTCTCTCTCTCTCTCTCTCTCTCTCTCTCTCTCTCTCTCTCTCTCTCTCTGTCTGTCTGTCTGTCTGTCTGTCTGACTCCCTCTCATTTTCTCTCCAAGCCCACCTCCTTTGTCATTTCTATGCACCATCCGCATTCCCTCTTTGTCCCTCTCTTTTTTCTCCCTTCTTTATCTATGTCCGTTTTCCAATTCTAAAAAAAATTCTCCCATTCTCCGCTTGTCTTTACCTAAACCACAGTCTTTCAGGCTGCTTGCTTCTCATCTAATGGAAAATCCTAAATACACTGTGACAAAAGTAGCCCTGCATTATTCAAACTATACAGTACCGATTGATCCCTGCACTGCTGATGTTTATTAAGAGGCAAGATTGCTGGCTTACATCTAAGAAAACATTGCTCATTTGGAATGGTTTAAAAACCATGAGCTTTTAAGTAACTGTGTCGCAGTGTGGTGGTATAAATAAAAAAAAAAACTAAAGAAAAACACAAAATTCAATCAGCTGCTTGAAGAGGGATTTTCATTACCATGACAAAGCCATTCATTTTCTCTCCCTAATCATAACGATACAAGAATGAGACAAAAGAGATAACAGCAAACCATGAGAAGTTCCTGATTAATCTTCTTTAAAGTCTTTTGAGTTCCTGAGTGGTCAAAATGTAAATTTGTATTAGTGCGCTTGTTGCAATCAAGTGTACTAATAAGAAATTAAGAAGCATCCATGCACATCTTTAGCTCTAAATGAGCCTTGAAGGTAGCGACAGAAACACCAATGGATTAGAAAGAGAGACTCGAGTCTCAGATCCGTGATTTGAATCTCACCACAGTTACCAATTTTTCCGAATCGTGTCTCTTATTCTTATGCGCTGACCTCTGACTCAAATAACTCGGAATACTGTTCTTTCTATTCCAATAATCCTCAGTCGATATGCACTCTTGCACGCACCCTAACAAGTGCACAAACCTTTGTGCTGTTTGCTATGCATGTCATTTCTTTTAGATGCAAAAAGCAATAAAATAGAAAGGAGAAAAATAGGAAGGAGTCCATCTAAAATCTGAGAGAAACATCACAGCGAATTCCATCTTTCAATTGCAGTAACACTACAAGCAATTTCTTTTGTAGTTTATACAAGATGCAGTGCTTGGAATATTCAACACGATTTAGTTTTCAGTGTGCAGGTTTGTTAATATGCAACTATTTTTACTAATATTTGACTCAAATAGATTTAATCTGGATCTCTTTAACCAGTCAGTTCAGATCAATTCAGTGGTTTTATTTGGTCCATTCATTATAGTTCTATCATTGTTGATACTTGAGTGCAAAACCTAATCATGGCAATTATAATCCTAAACCATTGTAGCAGACTGTTTATATTAATTACAGTCCAAATCTATCTACATGGTTCTTCAGTTTAACCCTCCACAGTGACCTCATGGATCTGTTCATGTGGAACCATCTTCAGCAGCAGTGAGAGGTCTCCAGAAACTTAAGTAAAGTAAATAAATTACGAATATAAAATTTTAATTCATAAGCTTATCCATATAAGTTTAACCGTTATGAGAGAGCCAGAGGTGACGGCGGTGAGGAAATGCTCCCAAAACTACATGAGGAAGAATCTTTGAGATATTCATTCTTTATAGTTACATCATACTAAGTTATCAGCTGGATCTTTTGGATTTAAATCATGCTCCAGAGGAGCAACACTTTCAATCAGTCCTTCTGGAAATATATTAACGTTAATATTTTTCGTCATTAAACATGCAAAGGAACTAAAAACTAATACTAGTACTAAATGAACAATAGAGTATATATTGTAATAGCAGGAAATTTAATGCATAACACTTTTCACTACTGATTTGACCACAATATTCACAATCTGCTGATGTAACACAGTCCTGGTTTGGTTCTCCAGTTTCAACTCACAACAGTCTCAGTCTGAACATGTCCTTTCAGATTCCAGATGAAGTTTTCATGAAGTTTCTCCAATGAATTTAAATGTATGTGGGTTTTAACGAGCAAAGACAATATGGCTGATTGGTTACTGTTCCAGGGTCTTAGGTTTAATTCTTAAGTTTGTTTTTTGACTCTAAAATCACTAAACCATGAGAAGAATGAATGAATGATGAGTCAATGAAGAATATGATATGCTTGATTTTTGTACTTACTTTTTTACTTTCTTATTGGCTTTGGCAGCTAATAAATAACTGCTATAAGATGGATGTCAAAAGTAGCTTATAAGACAGATGTCAGACTTTATATGAAATAATTTAGAACTGAAGGACAGAAGGATATTGCAGATATGTATGTTTAACTTCAGCTTGGCACGAAGTCTGTGCTCTTAGAATGCACAAGAGGACATAATTGTTATTAACGCTGCCATGACTGCAGATGAATCACCGAGCGCCTATACATAATTGCCGTTAAAGGCCAACCTGGTGCCCCAATCCACTGTACTGTGAAATTAAATGTTTTGCTTACACCTAACCCAAAGCATCTGCAAATGATAGAATCCTTCGTGAAGTGACAGAGGTTGCATTTCTGGGACGCAAGAGCCATCATTGAGATTTTTGTATGCAGGGTAGTTCCTGCCCTCACACTGAAGGTGAAAACTGACTGGTGTTTGCTATAAAGTAAATGAAGTAAACATCTAACATCTGTTTCATTAAAGGAACTTGGAAAGTCCTACATGTGTGTTTGATGTCAGTATTTAATATTGAGAGCAAGAGCACCCAAGAAGCTGACTTTTCCTAAATTAATCTCACATTACCCAAACTGGATTGCATTTTCTGTTTGAGAGAAAGAAGCCATTTGTCACTCTAGAAGTTATGAGGAATCAGATGTCTGCATCATCATCAGATCTTTATGTCTGGAAGAGCACAGCACACAGCAAAACATTTTCAAACAACAGTCATGTTACTAAACTAGTTTATTTCACAAGTAACCAGTTTATGCCAAAGGTAAAGGTGCTTTTTAGGCTTATCACGTGTACTTTACAGCACAGTGAAAATCTTTTTTTGCATATCTCAGTGATGTTTGGAGCTGTTATAACAAAAGTGGCAGCTTGGTGATACCAGGGCTTGAACCCCCAACCTTCTGATCAGTAACTCAAAGCCGCAACCACAGAGCTCAAACTTCATAAGACATATATTAAAGTACAATGTGTGCAACAATTCTTAATAGTACAGTTGTCAAGGTTGGGGCTTGAAACAGGGTTGATTACAGGAGCTCCAGCAGTCTCCCGCAGTGAGGTGTGTAAACCCACAAGTGACTTATTTTTTTTAAGTACTAAAAAGTACAAAAACTGAAGCGCAAAAATATATAAGTCCACATACAAAAGTAAAAATTAAAGAAAACATTTGAAAGTCTTCCTCTGAGGAGGGGGGTTTACAAAATTCAGGAAGCCAAACTTGGGAAAACAGTCACCACAAAATCAACGAACAAGCAAGAAACCAGGAAAGTGGAACTTAAATATACACAGGACTAACGGGACTCAGGTGGAAACAATAAAAAACTAATTAGGCATTCGGGAACAAAATGGCGACATCTAGTGGTAAAAAAGGGAAATACTATTTAAAAAAAAAAAAAAAAAACAACCAAAAAAAACCTAGCTATAACCGGCCCAGATCCTGAAAACACTATCACAGTCACAGTATAAACAGCCTACTCAATTACTCGTTTCCATATTATATAATTTCTTAACTTCCATGCAAACAAACTTATATGGAATATTGTTTGGAAACAGTTGTTCCAAAGTGTGAGTGTCCCAGCAAAAACTGTCAAGACCATTCAATGTTTAGAGATGCAAAGAAAACTCCAAGAGATCCATTTACATTTACAGCATTCAGCAGACGTTCTTATTCGGCGGGTCCAGATTTATGGATTTGGAATCATGAAGTCCTACTTCCCATAGCTAGTAAAAAGATTTGCAAAACCGTATCTGAATTAGTTCTAGAACAATATCCTTCGGTGCCTTCATTTCCCTTCGCTTGTTTTTAGCCACAGGATTTGACAAACTAGTCAATGAGACAACAATGAACAAGCAAAGACAAATGAGGTCATCTGAAATTGGCATGCAACAGAACAATGCTCTTGAGCATGCATACATCAGATTTTATCAATTGACCTACGAATGTTTGTGGAAGAAAAAATCAAGGTGGCGAGAATGTAATTGTCAGTGGATAATTAAGTCTGTCCTGCACTCATCCCCAGACTCAAAATCTGTTTATACTCAACATCCTTTTAACGCAAATGATACTGTTTGTATTTATTCTTTTTCACCACAATACTGTTTTCCTTCACCTCTGCCTCCTGTTTTGCTGGATATTCATTTTATGGACTTTAGTAAATCTGCAGTATCGTTTGTTAAAAGCTATAATAATAACACTATAATATAATAAAAACATTTTATCTTGAGCCTGAATCGGTCGCTGCTTCTGAGCTTCATTAGTGATGTGCTCCCTCAGGATAAAAAAGATGTTTTTTTTTCTCTGTGTATCTCATTAAATATATCTTTTAAAAGCAATCATATGAAGTCAAACCTTATTTTGTTAGTTTTAATTTCAATACGTCCCAGCTGGTCCTTCCTGAAACACACGGACACAGTGTACTAATAAACTTTTCACAATTATGTTCTGTACATGAGTATTTCCCCTTTATACCACAGTGCATTCTCATCAGGTTCTTGCTTCAGAAAGTGTATATCACATTTATTATGCACTGCTTATTTAATACCAACATACACGGGAAGTTGTATGGTGGAGGCTGAAAATTGCTTATCTGTTTTACTATACAGATAAAAAACATTTTTTGAAAGAAACTTTTAATGTTCATATGCTGATATTTTCTTTGTGGAAACGTTTAACAGAAAAATACAATTGAGTCACAGATCTCAAAGGAAATGATAAATTTTATTTAATAGCATTTGGATTTCAACTTACCATTATGGTTTGGATCTATACATCCAATTTAAAGGAGCGCTGAATAGACCAAAATGTACCTGACAAAAATGCAGCTAAGCTCCTGTCCTAACATACACAATATGGACAAAAATATTGGGACTTATGTGGTCGTTCCCCAAACTGTACAAAGTTGGAGACACAATCGTATAGGATGTATTTGGATGCGGTGGTGGTACATTTTCCCTTTAGTTGAACAAGACGACCAAAACCTGTTCCAGCATGATGAGGCCCATGGGCCGAAAGCCGCCTCTATAAGATTGTTTTACATGATTTGAAACGAAAGATCTCCTGCTATAGAGCTCTGATTTTAACCCTGCTGAACATCTTCGGGATGATTTGGAGAACTGGCTGCACTTCAAGCCTCCTCACATCATCTACATCAGTACCTGACTTTACTAACACCCCTGTGGCTGAATGAATCTCATACAAATCTCCACAAGCACACAAAATGGAACATCTTCCCAGAAGAGTAGAGGCTATAACAGCATATTATAACAGAACATCAGGACTGAATGTGGAAAGGGATATTCAAAGAGCACATACAAATCTTAACCTTAGGTGTCCACAATCTTTTGTCCATATAGTTTACAACATTTTGCCACTTTGCCATATAAAAAACTAGCATAACACAAGATTTGCATTACAACAATATTGACACATTATATACGAGAATGACAATAGAAAATAAATCTTTGACAGAAAGAAAGGATTTTTGTTTACAATGCTTTTCTTAGCATTGTAACGCTGCATAAAAATATACATTTAAAAAACTTTCAAATAATTAAAGCTCAGCATTATATATTAGAAAATTATTTCAAATAAAAAAATGTGTACATCATATTAAAAAGACATAAAGCCACTTATAAATACATTTGATAAGGGTTTTTCACTATGGCCTGCATCCACCCTTCCAATTTAAAAGCTTGGGGAAAAAAATCTAATAAATAATATTAATATTAATGTCTTATAATAAAGCTGATCAGTCACTTCTCCTGAGGTTTATTGGTGATGTTTTTTCTCAGGAGAGGAGATGTTTTTCTTTGTGTATCACATTATAGACGTGGTTGAGAAGCAATCATATGAGATCAAGCTTTATTTGGTTCGTTCTCATTTACGCCCCGTTCCCAGTCGGTCCTTCCTGCGGCACACACACTCGGCATACTGATGAATTTTTTCATCACGGTATCTATAGTTGAGTGCTCCATTCCTGTGATTTATTGTCCTGTGATTTATTGTCAAATTCTGATTGGGTGGAGGTTCTTGAATGATGAGCTACCACTTCCACTGAACATGACATCAAGTACAGTATAATGGATTTGTACAACATGGATTTGTATGTACAAGGTCATGAAACAGCAGCATCGCTGACACACAACACACATGCACCCACACACATACACACACACACACACACACACACACACACACACACACACACACACACACACACACACACAACACACACACACACACAACACACACAGAATCAATAAGCAGCTAATCCACCATGTGAGCTTATGTTGGATGATCCACCATCATAGGAAAGTCAGTGAGGGTGCAGACAAGGTCACTTTGCATTTTGAAAAAAGCATGGCCCGCGGCTGTGTACGCTTCAGATCCGGGCCTCTCCTGTGTTCTGAATGCTTTTGGACACCTGTGGAGCCAAAAAGTCAGAGTTTATTAAGCATTTAGACAGGAACAGACACTTTTCCATTCATGTCATCTCATTCAAAGCGTTCAGATGATCATTATCTTAACCTGGGCCTGTAATAAAGCGTCTGTCGGTGCTGAGAAATTGTTCTTTCCCCGAATATCATCTAAAAATCCACTTTCACTGCACCGTCACTGTCGGAGACCAGAGTGCGATTAAGGATCTGTCTCAATGTCTCGATAATGCTGTCAAAGCCGGCATTACATTCAATCATTTCAATCGATAGCTAGCCCGGGAAATGAATTAGGGATTTACAGCAAACTTTCACACATTACCTTCCAATACAGGCTATTTTAGTAGAGTCGCTTTACATATCAGTCCTGGCGTTGAAGCTAATATCTGTATCAACTCCACTGGAGCTAAACCAATATTTTATCATCCTGTGGATAATGTCTTCTTTATTTTTTACCTCTCCATGAGCCTACATTACAAATTCAATATAAGAGTCATATAGAGTCGTTCTTATTCTCTATTCCTGTTTTATTCTACTTTTCAGATCTTCTGGATGGAGTTCTCTTCAATGCGAAACCATTCACTGCTGCTGTGGATTTTTCCACATGAACTGTCTAAAGATCCATAAGATCACTGTGAAGGGTTAAACTCAAGAACTGTAAAGGTAAATTTGCAATGGTTTAGGACCACATTTGCCATAAACAGTTTTGTATCTGTGTCTCCATCAGTGAAGTGAAGTGAAGTTTATTTCTTGAAGTGGACTTTTCACAGCAGACATTGTCTCAAAGCAGCTTTACAGAAATCAACAGTGAAGGTGAATGGTGTGTATTTATCCCTGATGTGCAGATATGGCAACTGTGGCAAGAAAAAACTCCCTTAGATGAGGAAGAAACCTTGAGAGGAACCAGACTCAAAAGGGGAACCGATCCTCATTTGGGTGACATCAAGAGTGTGATTATAGTCTAAACAATACAGAACACTGGAGAGAGAGAACTAACATGAGCACTGGAGTGTGTGATTATGAGTAATGTTCTTTCTACAGTCTTATACAGTCATTTGTGGTTATAAAACTAGGAGCTACTGAGCAACTCATAAAATAGCTGAACAGTGGGTAACCTCGACAATAATGGAATTATAATGAATTGGCATTTGGTGTCACCCAGGGGTGCTACTGCACATGTGCTGAGGGGTGTGCAAGATCATGGTTGGCTTTAAAAAAAGAGAATAAAAATACAAGAATAAATACACTATACACAATGGTGCGGTGTCAATGTGCACTGCATATACTGCTGACATGTTTAATTCATGTATGTATATGTACATATATATATACACATTTTTTCTAGTGTGTGCGTGTCTGTGTGCGTGCGTGCATGCGTGTGTGTATATATATATATATATATATATATATATATATATATATATATATATATATATATATATAAAATCTTTAATTATTATTATTCTTTACCTTTTCATACTTTATAGACAGATTATATTTTAATATACATGTATATTTTATTGTATTTATTTTTACGTTACTTTAACTTTTAAATTTTACGAATGTAAAATTTGATTTGAAAATGAAATTTCTAAGAATGTGTATGTGACAAATATATTTATTTTATTTTAATTTAATTTGAACTACCCCATTTTTCCTTCTCTGGTGTTACCCACATTAGGATGGATTTACTTTTAAGTCTGGTTCCTCTCAAGGTTTCTTCTCAATAGGGATGAATGTATAAGGGATTTTAAATGTTGCTAAACTGTATATTTGTAACTAATTTATTTCTGAATTTAAATGAAGTTACTTTGCATTAAACCTTTTAAGTTGCTGAGGCTTCATATATTTGAATGCATGCACAGTATAGGGATAGAAATAGTTGGAGAAGGATTATTTCAAATGTAGCCCTAAACATTATATTCAATATGCAATCTATTGAATAAATAAATAAATGAATAAATAAATAAATAAATAAATAAATAAATAAATAAATAAATACCCATTGCACCATCCAGGGTTTTTTCATTTGGCGTTGAGGAAAAGCAGAATAAAGAAGAATAGCTGTGGTCACACGCCAAGTTTGTTTTGTGTTGCATGGATCACATGATGGGTCACAAGACTAAGTCACAGGATTGCGTTACAGGATTAGGTAATAGGACTGCGTCACATGACTGCAATGCAAGTCTTATTTAATTAAAATGTTATTAAAATAAAACTAGCTTTAGTTTCGTCTTGAAGGAACTATGAAACTTTGACTTTAGTTTCTTTCCTAAGTTTTGAACATAAAGTGTTAGATTTGTTGCTGTGGGTCGCCTGAGATGTTCTACAATGTTGTTTGTTTTGTCTTAAAAAGTCGCTCACTACAGCTTACAATGATGTATATCGTCCACTCAGGAGAGCGTTTTCAAAAAGCTACCTTAGTATAGACGAGAGACCAACACGTAGAGAAATGAAGGTGTGTTTGTAAATGAATGTGGATGTAGACTGAGAGGGAGTGTATACCTGAGATTTGCTGGACTGGTTTGTGCTGAACTCTGAGTAAGGACTCTTCTGCATAGTCAGACAGGTCAAGAATCGGATGTACTCATCTCTCACCTAATGAAGGATAAGAAGGAGAGTTGTTAGTGGCATGATGTGGCCGTTGGATATAATGTGTATGTGTAAGTAACATCTATGTGTAAGTAAAAAGTGGAAAGTCTAGAGACTGTTCTGAGACCCAAATAGATCATTGGTTGCTGAAACCACATTCATCTGCTTCATAACACTTCATCTAGATCTCATTTTTAAAGATTCTTTTGGCTGTGTGCACTCTTAAAAGAATAAGACCCACCTGTTTTGAAAACAGGCAGTGCATGATGAACATCAGCACCCCCTGAAAACTGTTGAGGATTGTGAAGAGGTAAGACATGACCAGCATCTCTTCATTGAACTGAAAACAGCCAAATATCCACATGATCCCCAGCACACACAGCTGAGCGATGGCAGTGATTGTAAATGTCCTGTAGGGGGCAACAAATATTTACAGTGTATATCAGTTAAAATGATCTGAAATCATTGTCAATCAAAGTGACTTTAGCCAATTGTTAGCTCAAGTATTCAAAAGAGGGCAGAAAACACTCAATCACATCTGAGTGTTATGCTGTACAATAGATATTTGACAAAGTACTTCATTTCTATACTCAAGTAAAACCACCTATAAAGCTCCCTATGAAGACATAAAAGAGGAAAGAGAGAGCACAAGAAAGAGAGAGAGAGAGACTCATCCCATATACACTGCAGCACAGTCAAATTCTTCCTTCACATATCCAAGCTTGTTAGAAAACTAGGGTCAGAGTGCAAGTTTAGCCATAATCCAGTGCTCCTGGAATGAAGAAGGTAAAGGGCCACGTTCAACGGCCCAGCAATATCAGCTTGGCATTGCTCTGGTTTGAACCTCTGACATCAGTAGCTCAAACCCTCAACTACTATGCTACCACTTCCCTATAATATCTTATGAACTTTAATGCACTGTGACTAAAATAAATCTTACTTGATTTTTCTGAGGTTGCTTAAGTCAGGGTTGATGGAGTTGAATTTCTGCGCCAGCTTCGTTACCGTTATAATAAAGAAGATTGCATTGACCTGGCAAGGATGGAGAAAAAAATAATAATGAGATCTCACCGAGGAGACAAAAATGTCAAACATACAGTCAATGCCTGTAGTTTCAGTACCTACCACAATGATGGTGCAAACAGGACCGAAGAAGCTCCACATGAAATCGTTTTCCAGACTGAGCCAGCAGCTATACAACAAATAATGCAACATCAGCAATTGTATTCCTTTTTTTATACTATTAAAGAAATACTGCAGCTGTAGTGTACGTGTCATCACAGGCAAGAATTCACACATTCAGAGGATAAAGATCTTAGAGATTTTGCTACATGTTTCATGTATGTATCATGGTATAATATCCTTACAGGGAAGTTATAATGGCTACTTTCACTCTAGTTTTCATAAATTCCACCACAGACACCATAAACCACATTTAATTCCTCCAGTGTTAGAAAGTGGCCGTCTGGGTGGGAGGGGCACACTCTCTTTTCCCTGTCAATTAAAGTGACTTTAGCCAATTGTGACCATTTGTGAGCTGAAGTATTCAAAAGAGGGCAGAAAGCAAAAATCTCTGGCTTAACTATGGCTCCAGTAGAAGTAAAACTTCTCCTCTGACATTTCTACTTGAGCAGGAGTACCAAAGTTCTCGCTTTTGAATAGACATTAGTATAAAAAGTAATGTATGAGAACTTTATATGAATAATGGATGCAGATCAGTTTTCATTGTAGCACATCTCCAGACATCCGCACACCGTCATCTCTGATTGTGCGCTCGCACTTTACTTTACTCTTGTTCTTACGTCACTAACATTTCAACATATTTATCACATCTACCTGATATTTATCGCACCTTCGCTCTGTTATGTTTCATTTTTACACCTAATGTTTTTATAATGTTTACACTTTTGCTGTTTCACAGTCGCACTTTGGTCCGTTAGTAACGACTTTTCGTTTTTTTGTATACTGTGTATGTGGAAGAATGCCAATAAAGGTTGAGTTGACTTTTCCACTCTCCTTCACATCAGACTAGATAATGAGAACTGTGAAGGTACCCTTGGTGGGCTTTAACCCTCCCTAGTAGTCAGTATAATCTAGGTGAACTGGCTTGTGGGTATGAAAAAGCAAATGCAAAAATTGGGGGGTGAAATATTTTGGACCCATCTCTGACCCATCTTGTCTGTGGTACACATACATGTACAATAGATATGTTTGGATCTATGAATAAAGATTATAAGATGACACTTACTAGCGCGGTGTGCCATATCCTCTGTAATTGACACTGGCTGATATGATAACAATAAGGGCAGGAATTCCGTATCCGGCAGCCATCATGTATCCTCGACTCAGAGTGGTGTTGAATACCAGCACCACCATGCGGAAAAGCTGCACGCCCTCCAGACACATCCAGCAGAACACAGACAAGAAGAAGAAGTGCAACAGACCTGCTACCACCCCGCATCCCACCTGGAGGAGGAGAGAAGTGAAACACTCAGAGGAATTTACTCATACAGGAGATGAGTTTATTTTGAGGGAACCTGTTTCAGAGGAGTTTGTAAAATGGTTTGTGCTGCAGTGAATGGATTAGAGATCAATACACATTTAAAGAGTCTGGACTGTGTCCCAAATAGCATAATGCTCATCTACCTCTTCATTACGTTATTTGTTATCTAGAATAAAGCCCTCTCCTCTGTTGTCTGTTGTGTTTTTACCAGCCAATCTATTCTATGCTCTCCTTTGTTTATTCTCTAACCTGTGCATTTTGTTCTTTTTTTTTTTAGTCTGATTTCTTTCAAACCTACAGTTTTAAAGAATCTGCTGTGCCTCCTCACCTCACCTACAACAGTACCTGCCTTTACTAACACCCTTGTGGCTGAATGAATCTCATACAAATCTCGAAAAATCTAGTGGAAGATCTTCCCAGAAGAGTTCAGGTTATTATAACAGCAAATGAAGACAAAATGTGGAATAAGATGTTCAGAAAGGAAACACTAATCTTATGGTCAGGTGTCCACAAAGGTTTGTCCATATAGTGTAGATATTATATTCCTCTTATATTCTGTATTCAAAGGTTTGATAAATGCATATGTTAAGATATTAAAACAGTGCAAATGATATCAGCTAAATTAATTTACGTACTGTAAAATACGCCTTTGAGCAAATGTTGTTTTTTTATTTTTTATTCTAAAACAGAATTTGTTCTGTCAAAATAAATGTTTTGGTCCAGTTCACATTTTTTTCACGTTTTATTAAATTTAAATCTCGGCTAAATACACTCGGGTAAATCACTTTAGTTCTTTCATTGTTGTGGGGAGCTGGTCCCCACAACAATGCCCGATTTTTTTTTTAAGTTCCCTTTAAATTACAAAGGAACATTTTGATCACTAAAGCATTTCGAATCTTTTATTCACTTTAATTACCGTGCATGAAATATTAACTGGAACATTCTCAATATAGCAGCTATGTATTGAGGTACCTTGTTTGTGGTTTGGTTGATTCCAACAAGGAAGATAAAGTCGGCAATGAAGAAGCTGATGCAGAGGTGCAGGTGGATAGTGGTGCGGGTGCTTTGGATGGAACGGATGAGCCAGAAGGTCAGTATGCAGATTAGGAAGCAGATTAGAGACAGCGAGAGTCCAATCCAAGTGATCAGCTCGAGCTCAAAAACATCCTATGGACAAGGATATAAAAAAAAATAATATATATATATATATATATATATATATATATATATATATATATATATATATATATATATATATATATATATATATATATATATATATATATATATATATATATACACAGATAAAGAATAGAATGAAGGCATTCCATAATTCTGTTTTCAGTAGGGTTTCCCACCTCCATCTCATAGAGTGCCATTAAAACAGCAAAGCTGCTGAGATGTGAGCATAAGCAGACAGTGGATTTGTTGTTGGACTTGTGCACAGTGCAGCCTTCATTGGACCATGCACCTCCTTTCAGCGTCGAGTCCCAGAACACACAAACTGATTTCATTGACGTTTCCTGTCAGAGATAAATCAAGTTTGATGTTAAACGATTGCATGCTGATGTCCTGATTTATTTTTGTGTAATTACAAGAATTGTGCTGTAATGAAGGCAAACATGAAGGCAAATAGATTTTTTTTGCCACATGCATTGTGATTTGATAAGTCTACAAAGCCAGAGAACTGGATATACTAATTATGACGACCAAAGAGCAGGTTTAAAAAAAATATATAAATATAAAAAAATAATAGATAGATAGATAGATAGATAGATAGATAGATAGATAGATAGATAGATAGATAGATAGATAGATAGATAGATAGATAGATAGATAGATAGATAGATAGATGTTGTAGATGCATGTAGATGTTAGCATGGTACCTGCAGGTGTGAGAATGTGAGCTTGACCGATGTCTTCAGATGAGCCGTGTCTGGGTTCGTGACTGTTATCGTCACTATTTTCGAGTTGAGCCTGTACTGATCTGTAGAGATACTTTTCCTCCTGGAATAGCTGTTGATTGCGCTGTTGTTGTTGTCCAGACTCTCGTATGTGACCATTGAGGCAGCTGCATATCCTGATGAGAAATGTGCACACGCAATGTTACAGCATTACAACCTTTATATTATGTATCGCAATGCTGAATATAACCGTTTATTTTCCTCGCATGCAAACTGACAAGTTATGTTATGGCAGGTTTAAGTGTATAATAACCTGTGTGTTTTACTGTATTAGTTCTAGGGTTGCCATGCTTCATGCTTGAATATTAAATACAAAACAATTCAATGCATTTCTATCTCACCATCGGCAGCTTACTTTATAGTAAAGTATACCGTGTCAAATGGTGCAACCTAGTATATGCGAAATCTTATTCCAAAAACTGGTGTAGTGAATCATTTTACTATTTGATTCATTTGATCATTGTTTGATTCAATGAACCTTTCAGTTTTTAAATATGTATGCTGTGTTAGTGTACATAGGTACATTTCTCAAGTATCTGAACTTGTATTTTATATTGTGGAAAACTTTCACTTCACTATATTTTATTGTCTAATCCTACTGTTCTGGCGAAAGTGTCTCTAAGTGTGTGTCTGGAACTATAGACCACTTCCTCTTTAAAAAAGCCTGATGTGTCCATTCAAATGTGAGAACTTTCAGTACCTTTTGTCAATTAAAGCTCTAAAAGGAGGAGTTTTACTTTTACTAGAAGCATATTCAAGCAACAGATTAAGACTTTTATTAATATATATATATATATATATATATATATATATATATATATATATATATATATATATATATATATATATATATATATATATATATATATATATATATAATACATATGTATTTTGCTGGTAATGCTCTAGACCTGTCGTCTGTTTCCTAATTCAATGTGTCTGTAAGTTCAGAAAATTTATTTCATTTAGGCTCATCAAGGAGACAGAAAAGCAGCTTAACAAAGCACTCATCTGCTTGGTGTCTGATCCAGACAATGTAAATAAACAAACATATAATTCTCATGTTACTGTAAAAGTCCCTGTCTCTGTTTCTGGGACACAATGTGTTACTAAGAAAAGTACATTTAATTTTGCATGTTATTCCTAAACAAACGATCCAAGAAGGTGACTTTAAAGCACAGTTTGAAAAACAGGTTGAACCTTTATATGAATTTCCTGCTGCCGTTTCCCAGTGGCTGTTTAATTGCACGCTGTCTGTGGACATACTAAATCCACCATGTGGGGCGTTCGGGCTTCTGTGGATCAAAAGCTTAACTCCTGCAGAAGAAATATTGGTGTATTTATTATATCTGCATGGTATCATTTTGTATCTGGTTTAATAAGTAAAATGAGGGGGAATGATGGCTGTTTAAGTCTCTTACGATTCTGAAGATTTGATTGGGAGATGCTGTTGTTAGCCAGCTGTCCTATCAGCAACAATGCGTTTTCAACCGAATTGAACAAAGCTGTGATGGTCTTTGTGTCCGTTAATGACATGTTTGAGAGAAAGTCTTCTAATGCTCCAAGGAGAATCTGGGGGTGGGAGGGTGTCAGGTGAGTTTAAACTGGAAATAAATCCAGGCTTATTGCTCAAAGACTAGACACTCTGCAGCTTGTTCATGTTAGGAATTGAACCCAAAGTCTTAACCACTGAGCTAGCTCTGGTTTATAAAAGCAAAATAGTCTGGTCTTATATACTGGCCATAGAAATGTCTGTTTACAGCTGATAACAGGAAGATTTTTTTGTTGCTGTTTCACAGTAAATGTAACTATAAATGGCCAAAAAGAATGCCATTTTGGGTTTTTTAAATGACTTATGATCAAGAGGAAATTCTCTTTGAGTCAAGAATCTACACATCAACCTGTGACTGATTATATGCCTACAATAACATCCTGAGTTGAATTCCTTACTATGGTCCAATAAATATACATGTAATGCTACTAATTCAATGCAGAGTAAAACAAAATCAAGCTTAGTACTTAAAGTGTTATTAAAATAATAAAAATACTGGGTGATGATCTGTATGTAGACCTAGCGGTGGTCTGTCATTAGATTAAATGCATACAAATATCTTGAAAGTCACTAGATTATTGTGCACAGTTACCGGTAGCATTTCCTCTCCACTGGCTCCCTTTTGCAAACACGAGCTTTTCAGCTCTATCAGCATATCTGTCAGCTTTTTAGGGATCTGTGGGGATGACAGAAGGAGGAGATACATAATGAGTGTATGTCTGGTGTAGGCATTCTGGTCTTATTTAAAAAAACACACAGATTCAGTGCTGTTGTTCTCAGAATCAGTGACATTTATGGACAAAGGTTAGTGGGGACTCCTAACCTCCTGACCTTAAGATTGGTTTGTGCATTTTGAACTTCCAATTTCATATTGAGTGCTGTTATAATAACCTCCACTCTTCTGGTATGATGATCCACTAGATTTTGATTTTGGTGATTGTGGAGATTTGTGTGAGATTCTCTCAGCTGTAAATAAAGTCAGGTACTGATGTAGGTGAGGTGAGGAGGCCTGGGGTGCAGTAAGTGTTTAGATTTATCTCTAAGATGTTTAATAGGTTTGCGGTCAGAGCTCTAAATCAAGGCTACTCAAGATCTTCCATTCCAACCCATGTAAAGCCTATCATCATGGAATTGGCTTTGTGCTGGAACAGGTCTGGGTCTTCTAGTTCGAGTGAAAAGAAAATGAAATGCTAGCACATCCAAACACGTCCTATACAATTGTGTGTCCCAACTTTGGCGTAACAGTGTGGGGAAGTTTTAGTCCCAATTCCTTTGTCCATAAAGTCTACAGTTTCAGGTCTAAACACATTGAGACAGATTTTAAGGCTTGGATGTCATTTAACTGTGATTAGAGACACATTGTGCATTAGAATTTTTTGATTATCTCTTATATATAAAAATAGATACCTGTACAGACAGGCTTTCATTGTAAAGTCTGTCACACTGCAGTACTAAAGAGAAAACAAATCATTAATATCATAGCGGTAACATGAATGCAGCTGCATACTATATATTGTACTCAATAATACAAATAATTGAAATCATGCTTCGGATTTACACCTCACCATTGCATTTAACATTTTGGCTATTATTAAACTTCTCCTGCATGTTGCTGGCCACAAAACCCGAGTGACACATGCAGAAATAGGAGCCATTTGTGTTATTGCAGATTTTGTATGCAAGAAAAGAACAAGAGCAGAAATCACGGTGAAATCACGGTGAAAAACATGAATGGAAAACACAGGAGTTTCATTGTTATGTGTCGAGACAAAAGGAATGTCTTGCATTCATTCCTGACTATTTGTAGGACTCGAGGAGATGTATATAAATTGATATCTATTGCGACTTAGCAGAAATTTACTATAAAATAATAATAATAACATTTTTTATAGTGCTTTATATATTGTTATCTAACACTTCTGCAAGAACATTTTATACAAATGAATATTTAGATGTACTTTTCAAATGTTCTAAAAACCTTTTTCTTTACTATTAAAAATTATTGATGGGATTTCTGGATGTTTGTTCCTTTAATCATCCATCACTATGATGTACATGCATTATCACATCAAAAACTGGATAAAGGCTAAGAATGATTAAGAAATGGAAAACAAACAAACATACAAAAAAACCCCACATATAAGATATATACATATTTATTAATTCTTATTTAACTCAAGACAAACTTTGATCTGATAAATTACCATTTTTGTAGTAAGTTATTTTTAAAAAAAGAGAGAGAGGGAAGTAATAACAAAAATGATTACAGCTATGTTTGCTTTCATGGACTCCCATCAAACTTGTCTGGATGATGGGTTTAATCAATTTATGTTGTAATTGTAAAGAAACAACATTTTCCCCAAATTTTCTTAGTTGTTCTTTATGTTGTTTTTTTTGTTTTTTTTTGCGGATAAATTATCTATAAAAATATTCAGTTTTGTGGGTTTTCGATTACACACAAAGACATATGTCTGGTATAAGACAAAATATGATGTCATTTTTAATGCCTGGGAGTTACTCTTGATTGTGGATAAAACTATGAACACAAACTAATGTGTTGGTTGTTTTTTTTTTTTTATCCGCCACCTGAATAAATTCACACCTCACCGTTGCATAGTATCACATCTGCACATCACAGGGTGGTAAACATTTTTAAAAAGTGATCATTGGTAATGGTTTTTTTATATGGTGATGTTTTCTCTCAGGAGAACTTTACTCCACATTTCCAGTCTCCAGTTTCAGAGATTGTGGAAAGCTGGAAAGTTACATATATAGATGTTTTCTTATTTTATTATCTCATTAACAATTGTTTCTAACTGCTATAATGTGAGAAAGAATATGTAACAATGGCTGAGGAGTCTAAGGCTCCAGACTTAAAGCGTAACATAAGAAAAAACTTTAACAAATGTCTTGCAGATAACTCGTCTTCCATAACCGTAACTTTGCATTTCTAAAACAAATACAGTATTTAGCAAAATGCAATGACATTAATATGTAGATGCATCATAATACTGCTGCATTGTGGATCATTTTTCTAACAGAAAATTTTTTTTTTTTCTCTATATGTAGATTAATGAAGTATGTACGGTGATTTTGATGGAAGTGATGCATCAGATACAATTCTAAATAGCATCCTGGTAAACGATTACTACCAGATTACAATTAATAGACAAATTTGTTTCACAAATCTTTGCTGATCTGCAAAATTAACAGTTAAAAAGTATAAAAAAGAAAGTACACCCTTTGTATTCTATGTTTTTTCTTATGGAGATTAAAATCATCTTGTCCTAAGCATGTCTTTAAATGAGCTAAATACAACCTCAGTTGAACAACATTTTTAATTTAACAAAAATGAAGCCGAAATGAAACCATGTGAAAAATTAATTAGACCCTTACTCACCGGTGCATGTAACATTTTGGCTCCCATTAAAACGCTCCTGTTTGTTGCTGGCCACAAAACCCTTATCACACATGCAGGAATATGAACCAATGGTGTTATTGCACAGGGCATTAGGACCACAGATGATTTTGTTTTCTGTACATTCATTGATGTCTGAGAGAAAAGAACAAGAAAAGAGGTTCAGGTTTATCCTCAGTGCACCGTTAATCCAGGAAATAAAATCAGTATTATAGACATACTGACCTTTGCATTCTAACCCTTCAAGTGCAGTGAAGTTAAGTTTCCTGTTCTTATTCTGGTATCCAGTCTCACACTGACAGTAGTAGCCACCGACAGTGTTGGTGCAAACTGAATTATTAACACACACTTCCTCTTTACACTCGTCTTCGTCTGTGTCATAGGATAGAGATCACATGTAAAGAAATTTCAGAATCATGTAAACTCTTTCATTTTTTCCTTTTAATTTTCTCTAATATGCAGAATAGAAAGTATGTTTCAAACACGTTTGTTTCTTCAGAGTTCACTTGGGTTTGATAATAAACCAGTTATTGGGATGAAAGCTCGTAGGTGACCGAGCACAACTCTGTGTGTTCTAATTACAAGGTAACAAATAATACAGATGACATCAGTTCAAGTTTAAAGAAATAAAAAATGTTGAGGAAAATAATTTTACATGTATTTAATTATAATTGAAATAAAGGAGTGTTATAAAATCATTCTTGCAGGTTTGTTCATACCTTCACATTCACCGTTTGCCAGCCTTATGTGTCCTTTACCACATGTATCAGTGGTGGCGTTGCTCAGTACAGCTAACAGGAGACCTGCAACAAATAATGTACCTTTAGTTCAGTTTAACTGCGTATCTGTGTTGATTTCATTATTAATATTGTTCAGAGGTGGGAAGTAATGAAGTGCAAATACTTTGTTACTGTACTGAAGTAGATTATTTTGGTATCCGTACTCCACTATTTATTTAATTTTATTTATTTAACTTTCTACTTTCACTCATTACATTTTTACACAAATATCTGTACTTTTTACTTCTTACATTTTCAAAACTTACTTCAGTTTTAATTTATTTATTTGGTGAAATGTCAATATTTTTGAACTGCGCGCCGATTTCAGCCCATTAACCAGTTTCCTGTCATTGTGCGTCTTTTTTAATCCACTGGTGTATAAATCCCTCACTCTCACTCACCACAGATGTAGACTAGTTTATGAAGCTAAGAATGAACAGGCAGAAAGCAACAAAAAGTGAAGATAAAGTGGATGAGACAGAGGGAGTCAGTGATGTAAACATGACTGGGAACAGAGACATTCCTGATCATCATCATCATCATCATCTTTTCTCTGCTTGTGTTTTATATGTGGATGTTCAGCCTGGATACATTCATTAGGTAATTTTTTATTAATTTTGTATTAATTTATATTAGGCTGTTAAAATTCAAATTCTTTTAAATTGCACTAAATTGTATTAACACTCTCAAATCAGTGCACATTTCTGTTTTTACCATTTTTATAAAAAAATATAAATACATAAATAAATAACAAAATTTAAGAGGCGAAATTAAAACCTTCAGCAAAACATACATTTATTCAAGACGTCCCTTCTTTACTTAGATATAAAATAAATAAATAAACTCCACCGAAAAATATTTGTAATCAGTAAACATTGTTTTATTTCTGCGCCAAGTCTCAAATCAAACACCAAATCCACCATGTTTTACACAATTAACCCTCTGGGTGGCGTTTTGTGGGTTTTTCCCTCATAATGGCGAAGCGAACTTAAATTACTGTCTTTATTGATCATACAGATAAAAAACAAAACATCATTCAAATCTGTAAAATGTCTATGATTATGATAAAAGCTTCTTGACTTGAAGAGGTGCAGTTTCTCCGGTATCACCTCATTAACTGTCCGTGTGGAAACATAGCAAAGGTTCCGTTTAGTGTCCTGATGATTTACGTCATTTAAACCACCATTATTACTTTAAAACATTTACAAGAATTGTTTTCTTAATGCTCTATGTTGCATTCATATTTCTTCATGTCCATGTTGCTTAAAGTATTAAAAACAGGAAGTATTAATACATGGTACATTTAGAACAGATAGAAATGTGCGATTAAGTTGCGATTAAATATTTAATTTGATTGACAACCTTTATACATACAATGTACATATTACATAGTATATATTTTTTACTCCTCATAACATCTGCACTATTTTTCTCTATATGTATCTTTATATCCACACTGTACATTTATATAAGTGCATAGAGGTACAATGCAATGACAATAAAGTTCTATCTATCTATCTATCTATCTATCTATCTATCTATCTATCTATCTATCTATCTATCTATCTATCTATCTATCTATCTATCTATCTATCTGTCTGTCTATCTGTCTGTCTGTCTGTCTGTCTGTCTGTCTGTCTGTCTGTCTGTCTGTCTGTTTTTCATTAGCATTTGCATATATAACTTCAGCCTTCACTGCACTCATCATCACATGCTTGTCTCTCCATGCCCTTGCTCAGGTTTGGTTTCTGGTTCTTTGTTCATGTTTGGGTTCTAGTGTTTGTGTCCTATGTTTGCAATAAATAAAGATTCTGCACTTGCATCTACCTTATCTTGATAACTGACAGATTTTCTGTTGGTAATGAGGTCCTGTCCCTTTTAAGGGATCTCACTGTTCCTCTTGGGGAAATGGTAACCCAGTGGTTAAGATGTTTCACTTCTGATTAAAAGGTCATAAGTTTAAATCCCAGATCCACTGAGCTGCCACTGCTGGGACCTTGTGCAAGGCCCTAATCCCTCAACTTCTCAGTTGTATTATATTACATAAATGTAAGTTGCTTTTTTAAGGAAGTCTGGCAAATGCTGTAAAAGTAAATCTGAAGAAACTGTATATTTGACAAGCAAGCACTGTTTTGTCCTATTGACACTGAGATTCGTTTTTCTATTCCAAACCCACTCATGATAGCCTTGTTGACCCACAGGGTAAAGGTGGGACCCCAAATAATGCATTGAAAGCTGGCTGTTCAATATACATTGAATTTCTGCTTCTCTTGGCATGTTCATGTTGTCCAATGGAAACAATTTTGCATTAAACCAAAAAAACCTGCGATTTCATCAACATTCACATGCTGTCTTACAGCAGACGTCTGCAATACTAATGTGGGTGTAGTGTGTATCTGGTAAACTTGTTTCACTGTCTCATTTCTTGCCACATCAATACAGTGGTTAAACTGCACTGCTTGAAGCAGGTATGATCTCTCCATAGGAATGAAAAAGGCATCTTAGGAATATTATAACTCTCTTTTTATGACTTATGGAGCTGTATTGTGGAATCCTTGGGCATGAGATAAATCGTTTATCCTCCACCTACTCCTGGTACCTGATCTGTTTTTTATTTTCTGTGAGTTTTGTGGATTTTTTTTGGCCCTGGCATCTGAGCAGGCACAGCTGCATGTGGGATCAGTCAAAGCAACACTTATTCCACACAACGTTCCTTGTATTGTTCCTAAGAAACAGCTGTCAGGTCAGAAATGTCCTTGTGGTTCTTCCTGCTGGTCGAGAGAACAGCTGGTCAAGTTAGACACGTGACAATGTTTCAGGGCGCAGAAATATCTTGTAATGGCTAGTTGTATTATTCACATTATGGTTTTTAAAATAGCTCTGAATAGTTTAAAACACAAAGAATATCCGGTGCTTCTGTACAGTGGATATTAGATCACTGGCTGGCTTCTTATACTCTTCTACCACAATGCTGCTGATCTTTACATCTAGCTTAACAGAAAGTGGGATTAATATTAAAATGAATGTGCTTTAGTAGAACAAAAAAGAATAAATGTTGCCATGATTCGGTTTTCCCTGAGCTGCTTAGATAACATTTATAGAAGAGGTCTTCAGTGACAGTGCTTCGGAACAATCAGAGGTAAAGTTGTAATTTCAGGCTTAAGATTTTATTGTTTGTGGTTTCTCTGTAGAAGCACTATCTGCTTTATTAACTACATGTTAATGCTTCGGTCATTCCGAAGCATTCGGGCCGCCACATCCAGACTGTGCAATAGTTTATTTCCTCAAGCCATCGGGCTCCTCAACAAAGAACTGAACTGAACTGAACTCTCACACACACTTACACACAACTGTGTGACTGATCTGCACAATTTTACCGGACTCAACACACACTCATACTCACTTCGTGTGACTGATCTGTACAAACCGGACTCAACACATATCATACACTGCACACACCCATCATTCAGTACCACTCACACTAATCATTACCACAAAAATGTTTACATGCCGTTTTTGCACACCTTCCAGGATTACTGCTAATTGTTTTTTCGCACAATATTCTGTCCACATATTTTTGCCACTGTTCACTTTATCTCTGTTGCTGCTATATGTTTAATTGCACAATATTGTTTAAATTTTTCTGCTACTGTGCACCTAATTTTATTTTGTTAAGACAGGTTTACTGGCGGAGCTATTTTGTGTTTTGTGTATTGTATATTGTCCTGCACTGTCCTGTGTTGTCCTGCACTGTCTTGTGTTGTCTTTTTGCACTGTTTGCACCAGTTGCACACATGCACTGTTTTTTTTTTCTGTTTCTGTGACTGTTGTTTTATGTTGTTTTATGTAGCACCTGGGTTCTGGAGGAACGTTGTTTCATTTCACTATGTACTGCATCAGCTATATATGGTTGAAATGACAATAAACGCTTCTTGACTTGACTTGAAAGAATTTGTGATTTTGAGAACCTTTTTGTGTATGTTTAAGAGCTAACTGTCACCTTTCATATGAAATGGATAACTTCCTTTTTTTTACCTTACAGCTACTTCTTTTCTCATAGATTTGAAATCTGTTGGGTCATTTGATGGGTTTGTTTAAGAGGCGTTTCGGTTTTGGTGTATTTTACACTGTCTTTCAGTTTGAGATCTTCAAGAAAGAGGAAATAACGCAAGCGATGTACGGGAACAACTGTTTATAGCTACTGAACTTGTTTTGCTTGAAAATATTCATGTTAATGATCAATAGATAAAGAAGTGTGATGTTTTAATGAATGTAATAAAAATTATAATTATTAAATTGGTGTGGTATCACCTTTTTTTTTTACCTGTTACAGGTAAATATACAAGGTATAGTTATGGATTAATCATCACATGGCTGCAAGTTAAGGAGCCAGAAAAAGGGGAAGGTGGCATGTGCAACACTTACCAGATACATTAACAGGAACCAAGCTGTATTAAGTTATAACACTTACTGAAGTGAACACCTCCCTATTTTTATTGAGAGCAAACAGACTAAACTGTGTTGCCCATGTGCCTCATAATGTACAAGCAAATGCGCTTATTTGTGTAATTACAGTTTTCCATAGTTTTTTGCACAGGTATAATTTGAGAATGCAAATATGAAGTTTCTTAAAATTCTTTTCATTAATATCCATGCATTAATACTTTTATTTTAATTAGCATTTAATTTTATTTTAGAGTTTTCTTATGATTCCAAATCTGTCAGTAAAGAAATAAAGCTGCTAAATACTATGAATAATTAACACAATTTTCATGTTAAATTACACACTAAGCATCTCTCGTGTTACGTGCACAGAAAACAATACTTGCCCATGTGCTGTTATAGAAAAATAATCAACAATGCTGTGGGTCCAAGGTGTGGATTCTTTCGCAAAAAAACACATCCAAGCACACCTTGAGGTTTTCCATTTTGCAATTTAATTATTTATTTAAAATCAAGGCATCATTAAAAAAAGATTTATTAAATGAAACATCTATGAAAAATGTAGAACAGCTAAAAACAATAATATAGAGATATGACTGTGGTAAAACACTGATGTTTTAAGAATATAATTAATTTAGGGTGGTTAGAGTTACTTCATTTTGACACCACACTTTTTCTAAAGAAAATTGTAATTTAATGAAATATTAATTTTATTATTAACATTAATAAATTTTATATTTATTATAGATTTTTTTTTATTCCACTCTGTTAATTAAACATTTCTACATCTCCACTCATATTTACTTGAAGGTTTAGTCATTCTAGTAGGAGTATATTTCATACTAATTTATATTTTTAGCGGTTTTTATTCGCACTAAGTGTAAGTTTTTTCTTATTTATGCTTTTAAACACAACTTTTTACCCGACCAATCTGCCTCCTCTAGAGTTCCCCCCAAGCATAACAGCTCTTCCTGAGTTAATGCCACACTCCTGCAGTCCTGTAACGCACAGAGCGATAAATGCACCTTTAATTTCCTGTGCCTCTGTTTCCTCCTGTAACAAACACCCCAGTTTTCCAAATCTCCACCATGCACTCTTCACCTCACATCTGCTTTCTCTCCCCCTTATCATTTCTTTCACATCTGCTCTGCTGAATTCCCCTGAGCAACACGTTTGTTTTGTCATCGTCCCATGATGTCATGACCCTTTGTGTGTGTATGTGTGTGTGTGTGTAGGTGAGAAAAACCTGTGGTTAGAAGTAAAAGTTGAAAGATTAAACAAATGTAAGAAAAGGTCAGATTTTTAAAACATATTCCAACATTTTGCAGACACCGTGAAGCTACATCAGATTTTCCTGAGCTCTTTTCACTCATGCATCGCTTCCCTGCCTGAAGATGCTTGTAAAACTGCAGATGTTTCACAGACCTTTTCTCACTAAAGAGGCAAAGGCCTCTTAATAAACATCTGCTCACATTGTTTTTGCGATTAGGGCACAAAAAGTACTCCAAAAATCCAATCCACAACATACCTGACAGTTTCTCGATTCTGAGTTGCCAGAAGCTGTGGATTCATTTTTTTTTTATATCACAGTGCTGTTTAATACTTGATTCTGATTGGTTGACAGATATGGGGTGCAGTTAATTTTTAGCAAATGAACTTTTTATGTAATTGTAGTTCAGTAAAATAAACCAGTTTGGGATGTGACAGTAAATCAGTTTCATCAAACTCAAACCTTACAGTTCTGTAAGTTATATATTGGATTTAAGGCAAAAGTTTTACGGCCAACAAACTATCATTATTATAATGATAACACTTACTGTATTGTACACCTACTTTACTAGTCAGCAAAGAAATAAATACTAAATGCTAAATACTGTGAAATATTGACACAATTTTTTTTTTAAAACACACACTAAGCATGCTTTGTGTACATAACTCAACCCTTCGCTGTGTTCTGTTATAGAAAAAAAAAAAATCAATGATGCCATGGTGTAATGAAGAGGAATCATAGTTACCACCAAGGAAATAAACTTTTTATGTAATTCTAGTTCAATAAAATGAAATGTCGAGGTACTGCCTGCCACAGGACACACACATGCAACAACAAACACAATGACACAATGACATTTCAATTCATTACTCGTTACTGTATAAAATACAGTGAATAAATAAATATTACAGACTTTACTATATTACTAGAATCACATGTCCTCTCTCTCTCTCTCTCTCTCTCTCTCTCTTTCTCTCTCTCTCTCTCACTCTTTCTCTGTCACACACACACCTACACAAACACACAAACACACAAACACACACACACACACACACACACACACACACACACACACACACACACACACACACACACACACACACACACACACACACACACACATTTGTGTATCTCTCTTTCACTCACTCTCTCTCTCTCTCTAAAATGACTTCTAAAATGACTAGCAACAGAGGCATGAGATGGAATGCACAAACAATTATATACACAAAATATCTTGTCTTTTAAGACAAAAGACAAGATAATCAAAAACAATGAGAAATGTCTTTATATAAAACAGATGTCTTGAGGAGTGGGACCTGTGAAGTGGTGGACCAGCAGTGGATGAAGTACACAAAGCATGACTCAAGTAAACGTGAAAATGCTCCCTTTAAATGTTCACTTGAGTTAAAGTACATGTCATTGTGCATTGTGCGCAATTTATCAAACTTTCAGAACCAAAAACAAACAACTCCTTGGCTAATTGTAGCCATAAGATACATACAACATCCTATATGTCTTTTAAATTAGCCTTTTAAGCTGCACTGGAGATTCCCCCTTACTGAACTCAGTCCAGGAGCTTTTCAGTACAATCACAGAAAACCTTTATGATATCACCTCAATTAAAGGTAACCAAATCAATAAGTGCTGTTTAACTCCAATCCAACTAGACTAGATAGGATGTAATTGTTTTGTTGCTACACACATTATAATAAACTACATACTATAAATTTAAATGTTATGTAAACATTAATAAGAAATAGTGTTGCTCTATGTGTAAAAGCATAGCAGGCAGCACAGCATACCCTAAGTGATATACAGTTATTTACCTATTCATTAGATGAAATAGCCCTTATGATCCTCATAACAAGAGATGAGTGATAACGACTGATTTCACGGAAAGTAGTTAAGTAAAAAGTGAGATTTTAAACTTTGAAATGTAGTAAAGTTAATGTAAAAGTCTCCTCAAACGGAAATATTTGAGAAAAGTACAGATACACGAAAAAGCTACTTAATTCACTGTAAGGAATTACATTAACTTAGTTACTGTCCACCACTGTTACTTACACAATTAATACCATGAACCAATAATTCCTTCTTATTAATAATTCCTTTACAAGCTCTAATGCATTATTGGTTCTCTATAGTAACTTGTTGTTTTGAATAAAATCATGTCTGTTGAATACAGTGAATGTAAATGTAGTGTAAATGTATTAACTTGCACAGAAACCTGTATGGGAGTCCCTTTGCATAAAGTCTGATAATATTTATATAGTTATTTATGTGGTGATAGAAGGAGTCTCCAGTGTTCATGGGGGACAGAGGAGTTTGCACTTTGTAGTAACATCATGAACTAATAAAGCTGGTGAGATGTAAGGGGGAACACCTCACACAGCTGAGCGCGAAAAAATTATACAGCATGAAGTGTTAACAATATGTTAATTAATTTTAGTTTATTAACTGCTGTTGTATAGGACGACAGAGGGAAACACTTAAGGGTATGATGGTTATAAGAAAATAATATGTTAGTTGTAGTTAATCCACCACTGTCACTGATTTTTTTCATGACATGGAGTATTTCCTATTTAATAAATACTGTACATTTACATCAGACTGAATAATACTTAGAGACGCCAGCTTTCATGCAGACTATGACCAAGACTATTTTTTTTATAAAAACCCAGCAGATGTATTCACAATATCATCAGGAAAGCAATATGATTACAAACTCAACCCCTGCCATGGCAACATGAATCCAGAAATAGCGGATGTGACTCACCCAGAAACAGCAGATACACGTGCTTCATCGTGAGGAGAAAGAAAACAGATCCGACGTGAACACACTGAGTGCTGATTACACTCTGCTCTCACACATTCAAATGAAAAGAGAACACAATCACTATCAGTATCTTTGGTTTTCACACACAGTCTTTCTGCCTTAAACTCAGTTCTGAAATCAGACGAGGAGGGGTTCCATGTGTAAGCAGTGAGAAGGTCTGTGTCCTGCCCCTCTGGAGGTGGGAGAACACTGTAAAGTAGTTGTGATGCTGACGGTAGGAGTTTCCACAGCTATAAATATGAAAGGGCTGAAAATACATACAGAACACAGTGTTGTTTTTTTGATCTCTCTCTCAGTGTCTTTCTCTACAGTGGATGGAATATATTCATTAATAGAGATTTCAGAGTACTTTTCTATGTCATTCTGGATAAGGGCATCTGCTAAAGGCAAAATTTTTTTAATATAATTGTTTTTTAATTTTAATTTTTTAATTTTATTTTTTATAAATAAGACTGTGTTTTCACATCCATAGTCGGCAAACAGATAACTATATTTTATTGTAGAGACTGGAAGTAAATAAAAATATATTAAACAATGAATAAAACAAGCAAACAAACAAATATATAAGTTGACCTTTAGATTGTGTGAGCAATTTTCAGTCACATTCTTATAAGTAACACAGCACAGTTTTAAACAAACAAACAAACAAACAACAAATAAATAGACTTTAAAGACAATTTATAAGATGATTAAAAACAATTAACTTTAACTTAAACATTAATTACTATTAAACTTAAAGTTAAGACTCTAACATCCCTATGATTTCATGTAACAGGTTAACAATTTTTTTTTCATTGATGTTTTTTCCTGGTAGTTAATCTGTCTGGTATTGCAGTAAAAATGTACTTATAATAATTAATAACATATTACATATTAATTATAAAGTAATATTTTATAATAATTATATTTGCAGCATTTGGAAGACACCCTTTTCCAGAAGGATCCTGCACTAGTTTACTAGTTGCGTAGACCAGGATCAACTGAAAACTCAACCCCTATAATGTCTCTGGTCAGCTCGCTCTCACTGCGCACGCACTGAATTAAACAGTACAAGCTAACATTAGTTTGCTCGTTAGAGAGACTAAAGGTGGATTGATATGCGGATAACTTTACTAGTCAGTATATTTGTACATTGTAACAATCTTAAACATGTACAAAATGTTATTAGGTTGCTAGTTAGCTAAATAAATATAGAAAAGAAAGGTCTATTTTGAATCAAGTTCCATGTTGCACATTTGTTTGCCATTTTTACATTTTCTAAAGCCAAACCCACACCTCACATCACTCCATGAATATATGGACCATGAGATATGTGCATGTTAGAGATGTTGTTGGTAAAGTGTGTATTTTAAAAAAAGTCAGTCAGAGAATTTACATTTTTTTATTGACACTAGAAAATAGAAAATTGACACTAGAAACTGCTACATCCTGCTTAAACATAGCACATAGCACATACACAGCAGAGGAAGTGACTTTTGTGCAACCTTTCACTTTTTTTTTTTAGTGTCACACTTCAGCGTGGAAACAGAATGTTCTTTTTGAAGGTGCTACTTCTTACTTTTTAATCTCATTATTATATTGTGAATGTCAGAGCATTTGAACATTATTTAAGACTGTATCAATGGAAAGAGATATATACAGTATGTGTGCAATGTTCTTTTAGAGAGAGAGAGAAAAACTGGGGAGGGTTTTTATTTCTATACTACACAATATTCAAGGTTACGCATGGTCATAAAGTGCTATTCAGCCAGAAGAATGAGCTGTAAAGCCCCTGACCTCCTAACAATAGAAATATGAAGCCCATAAGGGACATGGTGACATAGTGTGGCACGATATACTGTCTTACTGACTGGTGTTTGGCTGTTATGCTGACGTTTACCACAAAAGTTATTTGTTTTATGTCACAACAATGGGGTGACCCATAAAAGACCAGGGGTCTGACCAAGGACATAGAGTGCCTGATGAGTAATGTTATTCAAAGTTTCTGAAAATAGGATCTAGTTAATTGTGCTGAAGTACAATATTTTTGGCTCTGTAAACAAATAAAATATTACATACATTTTTATTGCAAATGTTTTTTGCGTAGTCGCAGGCTCAAAAGTAATCTGACAATTGTTTTACATTGAAGTAGTAGCTCAGTGGTGTTTAAAGGCATTTGACTTTTGATTGATTGTTCAAAATGAGTTCAAATCCCAGCACCACCAAGCTAACTCTCCTGGGCCCTTGAGTAAGGTCCTTAACTGCCCAATTGTATGAATGAAATAATTGCCTCTCTGAATAAGGGTGTCTGCCAAATGCAGTGAATGTCATGATCATTTTAATGCTTGGATGCAGAAAATTACTTTCTGAAGTTTGTATTTCATAAACATAAAGCAAATGCTTCCCAGTTTCTTGCCTCAAGATGTTTTGACAGGCCTTACTACTGCATCTGCCTTAAGTGGCTGCTTGTGTGTGGGTTTTCTGCCTTCAGTTTTGTGTACAGTAAGAAAAACCAATGAGCATGCTCTTTTGGGCTGAGCTCGTGTGAGGGGTAGGAATAGTTCAGTGGTCAAGATGAAGTAGTTAGACTTCTAATCAGAAGTTTGTGAGTTTAAATCTCAGCACCACTAAACTGCCACTGCTGGGCCCTTGAGTAAGGCCTCTTTATACAACTGCTTAGTTGCTTGAATCAAATCATTTTAAGTTGCTCTGAATTAAGATATCTTCAAATGCCTTAAATGTAAAGAACCAACTAGTCCATTTAAGAACATTTAATTTCTAGACATTAAGAAAATCTAGTTTTGGTCTGTGCCATAAAAATGTGTAGCAAAATATAATGAATCTATTATTTCTTGAGTGTTACCAGGTATTGATTTGAGATAAAATGTCTGTATTTACATTCATGAAGGTGTCTCTCGAGTGTAGACTTTGGCACAATACACATATCTCACAAATCTCAACACATTCTCAAGTTGTCTAGGAATTTCCTCCACCGTGGAAAGAATTATGTGTCATGCTTTTTATTTGTCTTTTGTGGTTTCCCAGGCCCTTTGTTTTTGCTGGGTTTGCTAGTGCATGTTTTTCTTTTTAAGTGTTAATATGGCTACTACTAAGATTTCTGCTTCTGACCACTCTAGAAACTGCATCGTATTCCCATAGTGTTTCCATGAAAATTCAACAACTGTAAGAAACTCCATCTCCATTCCAAAAACCATTTCACACCTCGCCATGAAATTATAACTACTTATAAACCTTATTCTATCTATCTATCTATCTATCTATCTATCTATCTATCTATCTATCTATCTATCTATCTATCTATCTATCTATCTGTCTGTCTGTCTGTCTGTCTGTCTGTCTGTCTGTCTGTCTGTCTGTCCGTCTGTCCGCATATATATATATATATATATATATATATATATATATATATATATATATATATATATATATATATATATATATATGTATATATATATATATATATATATATATATATATATATATATATATATATATATATATATATATATATATATACAGTGAGGAAAATAAGTATTTGAACACCCTGCTATTTTGCAAGTTCTCCCACTTAGAAATCATGGAGGGGTCTGAAATTGTCATCGTAGGTGCATGTCCACTGTGAGAGACATAATCTAAAAAAAAAAAATCCAGAAATCACAATATATGATTTTTTAACTGTTTATTTGTATGATACAGCTGCAAATAAGTATTTGAACACCTGAGAAAGTCAATGTTAATATTTGGTACAGTAGCCTTTGTTTGCAATTACAGAGGTCAAAGGTTTCCTGTAGTTTTTTACCAGGTTTGCACACACTACAGGAGGGATTTTGGCCCACTCCTCCACACAGATCTTCTCTAGATCAGTCAGGTTTCAGGCCTGTCGCTAAGAAACACGGAGTTTGAGCTCCCTCCAAAGATTCTCTATTGGGTTTAGGTCTGGAGACTGGCTAGGCCACGCCAGAACCTTGATATGCTTCTTACAGAGCCACTCGTTGGTTATCCTGGCTGTGTGCTTCGGGTCATTGTCATGTTGGAAGACCCAGCCTCGACCCATCTTCAATGCTCTAACTGAGGGAAGGAGGTTGTTCCCCAATATCTCGCAATACATGGCCCCGGTCATCCTCTCCTTAATACAGTGCAGTCGCCCTGTCCCATGTGCAGAAAAACACCCCCAAAGCATGATGCTACCACCCCCATGCTTCACAGTAGGGATGGTGTTCTTGGGATGGTACTCATCATTCTTCTTCCTCCAAACACGTTTAGTGGAATTATGACCCAAAAGTTCTATTTTGGTCTCATCTGACCACATGAATTTCTCCCATGACCCCTCTGGATCATCCAAATGGTCATTGGCAAACTGAAGACGTGCCTGGACATGTGCTGGTTTAAGCAGGGGAACCTTCCGTGCCATGCATGATTTCAAACCATGACGTCTTAGTGTATTACCAACAGTAACCTTGGAAACGGTGGTCCCAGCTCTTTTCAGGTCATTGACCAGCTCCTCCCGTGTAGTTCTTGGCTGATTTCTCACCTTCCTTAGGATCATTGAGACCCCACGATGTGAGATCTTGCATTGAGCCCCAGTCCGAGGGCGATTGACAGTCATGTTTAGCTTCTTCCATTTTCTAATGATTGCTCCAACAGTGGACCTTTTTTCACCAAGCTGCTTGGCAATTTCCCCGTACCCCTTAACAGCCTTGTGGAGGTGTACAATTTTGTCTCTAGTGTCTTTGGAGAGCTCTTTGGTCTTGGCCATGTTAGTAGTTGGATTCTTACTGATTGTATGGGGTGGACAGGTGTCTTTATGCAGCTAACGACCTCAAACAGGTGCATCTAATTTAGAATAATAAATGTAGTGGAGGTGGACATTTTAAAGGCAGACTAACAGGTCTTTGAGGGTCAGAATTCTAGCTGATAGACAGGTGTTCAAATACTTATTTGCAGCTGTATCATACAAATAAATAGTTTAAAAATCATATATTGTGATTTCTGGATTTTTTTTTTTAGATTATGTCTCTCACAGTGGACATGCACCTACGATGACAATTTCAGACCCCTCCATGATTTCTAAGTGGGAGAACTTGCAAAATAGCAGGGTGTTCAAATACTTATTTTCCTCACTGTATATATACAGTGAGGAAAATAAGTTATAATAAGTTATAATTGTCATCGTAGGTGCATGTCCACTGTGAGAGACATAATCTAAAAAAAAAAAAATCCAGAAATCACAATATATGATTTTTAAACTATTTATTTGTATGATACAGCTGCAAATAAGTATTTGAACACCTGTCTATCAGCTAGAATTCTGACCCTCAAAGACCTGTTAGTCGTCCTTTAAAATGTCCACCTCCACTACATTTATTATCCTAAATTAGATGCACCTGTTTGAGGTCGTTAGCTGCATATAGACACCTGTCCACCCCATTCCAATTAGTAAGAATCCAACTACTAACATGGCCAAGACCAAAGAGCTGTCCAAAGACACTAGAGACAAAATTGTACACCTCCACAAGGCTGGAAAGGGCTACGGCGAAATTGCCAAGCAGCTTGGTGAAAAAAGGTCCACTGTTGGAGCAATCAGTAGAAAATGGAAGAAGCTAAACATGACTGTCAATCTCCCTCGGAATGGGGCTCCATGCAAGATCTCACCTCGTGGGGTCTCAATGATCCTAAGGAAGGTGAGAAATCAGCCCAGAACTACACAGGAGGAGCTAGTCAATGACCTGAAAAGAGCTGGGACCACCGTTTCCAAGGTTACTGTTGGTAATACACTAAGACGTCATGGTTTGAAATCATGCATGGCACGGAAGGTTCCCCTGCTTAAACCAGCACATGTCCAGGCACGTCTTGAGTTTGCCAATGACCATTTGGATGATCCAGAGGAGTCTTGGGAGAAAGTCAAGTGGTCAGATGAGACCAAAATAGAACTTTTGGGTCATAATTCCACTAAACGTGTTTGGAGGAAGAAGAATGATGAGTACCATCACAAGAACACCATCCCTACTGTGAAGCAGGGGGGTGGTAGCATCATGCTTTGGGGGTGTTTTCCTGCACATGGGACAGGGCGACTGCACTGTATTAAGGCGAGGATGACCGGGGCCATGTATTGCGAGATTTTGGGGAACAACCTCCTTCCCTCAGTTAGATCATTGAAGATGGGTCGAGGCTGGGTCTTCCAACATGACAATGACCCGAAGCACACAGCCAGGATAACCAAGGAGTGGCTCTGTAAGAAGCATATCAAGGTTCTGGTGTGGCCTAGCCAGTCTCCAGACCTAAACCCAATAGAGAATCTTTGGAGGGAGCTCAAACTCTGTGTTTCTCAGAGACAGGCCAGAAACCTGACTGATCTAGAGAAGATCTGTGTGGAGGAGTGGGCCAAAATCCCTCCTGCAGTGTGTGCAAACCTGGTGAAAAACTACAGGAAACGTTTGACCTCTGTAATTGCAAATAAAGGCTACTGTACCAAATATTAACATTGACTTTCTCAGGTGTTCAAATACTTATTTGCAGCTGTATCATACAAATAAATAGTTAAAAAATCATACATTGTGATTTCTGGATTTTTTATTTTTTTTTGGTTATGTCTCTCACAGTGGACATGCACGTACGATGACAATTTCAGACCCCTATTTTCTGGGTTTTTCTTTTCAGTAACACTACAGATCTACACAGATTTCTGTGTGTGATGGTGATAGTTAACAAAGGACTAAAAACAAGCACTACTAGTTTTAGTTTTATTTGTTGACATATATTTATACTATCGTGGTTCTTATTCAAAATGCAAGTATTAATGTCAGTGGCTGTGAATGTCGTTTTTTCTGATGGTTGCTTTTTTCCAGCGTAACTGATTTCATAAAAAATTCAGCTTCCTGTTTGGTTAGAGTCGGAAGTGTAAGATATTTGGTAACACACAAAAAGCCCCTTGATTTACGTACGTGTAGCTCAATTTCTTACTTTTTTCCGATATGATGGTTAAAGTCATGATGTTTCAGCATTTAATGAAAGAGGGTGATGAGTTTGATATGGCTCAGCTTCTAGAGAAACCCAGAAAAGATCCAGATTTTATCAAAAATGAACCTTTAAACCAGCTGAACCAGCAATCAACTTTATAAATTAAATCCTATTGCACAATATAAAAATTAGTAATAAAATTTTAGTAAGTACTTACTTCTTCTACATCTTCTTACAAGGGACTTACATCATACAACATATGACTTACAGAATCCTACATTTGAGGTTGAAATCATTTATTGATGTCTCCTTTAAACCTCTAAGCCCCCTTTTTATTTGTTTTTATAAAATCAATTCAGATTGCAATTACTTCGATTGAATTATGTAATCATAAGTAGTGAAACAATCTACATTCAATCTACATCTGATTTCTTGTTTTATGTATATTAATAAGGTTGTTGAAGCATATTGTGATAGGAAAATTTAAATAGTAGCTTTATCGTTAGATTTATGTTTTAGTGAGAGATACTCACTCCAGCTGTGGTTCTAAATATATGCTATGAAATTTATAAAACCGGGATCTTTTTTTTTCTTTCAATAGCTTGGCTTCAGAGCGAAAAAGTCCTTGCTGTTAAGTCTTAGTGTGCTACTTAATGCGATACTGAGCCTCTTCTTCTCTTCCTCTTCAGCTTGCACGCCGATTTCAGTTCTTATATAGGGTTTAATTTTAACCAGAAATGACACTACAACCACTTCCTTCTAAAGATGAAACCACAAAAACTTAACTACATGACGAATGGCACCATGTACACCATGCCAAACAATAAGTAACCAACAAAAAAAAAACTCTGTGTACATGAAACATGTGTTTCGATGTGGTAACTTTGGTAACAAATGTATTGGTTTATATTAAACCATCAGTAAGAGGATTCCACCACAGCACATAAGCCAAAGAAGAGGAAGTGATTTGACTTGTTTGCGACCATATTTAGGCTAAATATGTAAACTAATGTTAAAAAAAAAACACCAGTCACACATTTGTATTTATTTAGCATCCTCAAAGTAACACCTGAATCTAACTTAATCCTGAAGCTCAGTATCCAAATATATTTCATGAATAAAATCTGCAATGGTTCTTTCTTAAGGTCAAAACTAGCTGATCTTTTCATCACCATGGACACCTTTAAAACAGAGACACACAGATTTCCCAAAAACCTGCGGATGCTGACCATTTATTAACACAATAAATCACATATGAGGACATGTTAGAAACCACAGGCTGATTTTCCAGAATTCAAAATGATTGAGTTCTTGTGCAGCAAAAAGTTTCTCTTATGTTTACAGTGGGTACGGAAAGTATTCAGACCCCCTTAAATTTTTCACTCTTTGTTATATTGCAGCCATTTGCTAAAATCATTTAAGTTCATTCTTCTTCCTCATGAATGTACACACAGCTCCCCATACTGACAGAAAAACACAGAATTGTTGACCTTTTTGCAGATTTATTAAAAAAGAAAAACTGAAATATCACATGGTCCTAAGTATTCAGACCCTTTGCTGTGACACTCATATATTTAACTCAGGTGCTCTCCATTTCTTCTGATCATCCTTGAGATGGTTCTACACCTTCATTTGAGTCCAGAAATTTTTGATTATACTGATTGGACTTGATTAGGAAAGCCACACACCTGTCTATATAAGACCTTACAGATCACAATGCATGTCAGAGCAAATGAGAATCATTAAGGTCAAAGGAACTGCCTGAAGAGCTCAGAGACAGAATTGTGGCAAGGCACAGATCTGGCCAAGGTTCCAAAAACATTTCTGCTGCACTTAAGGTTCCTAAGAGCACAGTGGCCTCCATAATCCTCAAATGGAAGACGTTTGGGACGACCAGAACCATTCCTAGAGCTGGCCGACCGGCCAAACTGAGCTATCGGGGGAGAAGAGCCTTGGTGAGAGAGGTAAAGAAGAACCCAAAGATCACTGTGGCTGAGCTCCAGAGATGCAGTCGGGAGATGGGAGAAAGTTGTAGAAAGTCAACCATCACTGCAGCCCTTCACCAGTGGGGCTTTATAGCAGAGTGGCCCGACGGAAGCCTCTCCTCAGTGCAGGACACATGAAAACCCGCATGGAGTTCTCCAAGATGGTGAGAAATAAGATTCTCTGGTCTGATGAGACCAAGATAGAACTTTTTGGCCTTAATTCTAAGCGGTATGTGTGGAGAAAACCAGGCACTGCTCATCACCTGTTCAGTACAGTCTCAACAATGAAGCATGGTGGTGGCAGCATCATGCTGTGGGGGTGTTTTTCAGCTGCAGGGACAGGACAACTGGTTGCAATCAAGGGAAAGATGAATGCAGCCAAGCACAGGGATATCCTGGACGAAAACCTTCTACAGAGTGCTTTGGACCTCAGACTGGGCTGACGGTTTACCTTCCAACATGACAATGACCCTAAGCACACAGCTAAAATAACGATGGAGTGGCTTCACAACAACTCTGTGACTGTTCTTGAATGGCCCAGCCAGAGCAATGACTTAAACCCAATTGAGCATCTCTGGAGAGACCTAAAAATAGCTTTCCACCAACGTTTACCGTCCAACCTGACAGAACTGGAGAGGATCTGCAAGGAGGAATGGCAGAGGATCCCCAAATCCAGGTGTGAAAGACTTGTTGCATCTTTCCCAAAAAGACTCCTGGCTGTATTAGATCAAAAGGGGGCTTCTACTAAATACTGAGCAAAGGGTCTGAATACTTAGGACCATGTGATATTTTAGTTTTTCTTTTTTAATAAATCTGCAACAGTGTCAACAATTCTGTGTTTTTCTGCCAATATAGGGTGCTATGTGTACATTCATGAGGAAAAGAAATGAACTTAAATGATTTTAGCAAATGGCTGCAAAATAAAAAATAGTGAAAAATTTAAGGGGGTCTGAATACTTTCCGTACCCACTGTACATACATAATTAGTCCTATGAGTGTATCCCTAATGAGCGAGCCAGTGGCATCAGTGGCATGAAAAAAGCTTCCTAAGAAGGTATAACCAAGAAATCTTTAGAGGAACCAGACTCAAAAAGGAACCTCATCCTCATTTAAGTGAACAGAATGCCCATTCATTATAGTTCCACTATTTGTGAGGTAATCAACTGTTCACTGATGTAGACTTGAATACAAAACTGCTAATGGTGATTGCATTAAATCCATTAAACATTGTAGCAGACTGTAGTAATTACAGTCTAAATCCATCTTCATGATTCTTGAGTTTAACGCTGACCTCATAAATTATCAGGTTGTTCATGTGTAACCTTTCTCAGCTGCAGCGGGTGGTCTCCAATTGAGGAAAACCCCATCCAGAGGTAGAGGGTCAGGTTGAATTAGGCAGGCCTGGAGAGCAGAAAGGGACACGATCCTAAAATATCTCATATATGTGCATAGAAAAGTGTCTTCTGAGACACATATTTTGTGATTATTGACATAAATAGTATCAATATTACTGTATATTTAAATTGATCTTTTCAAGTGTCCTTTATGTACACTATAAATACTACACACTCAGTTTTAATTGTAAAATTGTGTGCAATAGCACCACTAATATTTAGAATAAAAACACACACAATTTTTTTAGGCTCTGATTTCTTTCTAGGCACAGACTATAGATCTGTGCAGCCTATCAGGCATCAGATATCATATGTATCAGACACACATGTGAAGGTAAATGAGAAGCTGTATGTGAAATACAGAGTGTAAAATGTAACTGAGGTGGATTGTATTTTATGTCCTTAGAGGACAAACTAGGATTAGCGAGACTTGACACATATTGTATAATCAAAACCACAAATTGGCGAAAGAGATGACGGATGTGTAAGCTTAGAGTTTTTTTCCGGTTTAAACAAAGGGGTCTTGACTTTTCTTTTTAGCATGTTTCTCTTTCCCTCTCACACACACACACACATACACACACACACACACACACACACACACACACACACACACACACACACACACACACACACACACACACACACACACACTTCATTTCAGGAAAACACGCTGATGGATTTAAGTGCTCTATTGTATGTGCCTCATTCTGTTTCCTTAATTCACTGTGTGATGAATGATAAACAGATTAAACCTCCTTCTTCACACTCTGAGTGCTCTCACAGGGTGTGCTGAGGTCACTCACACACACGCACACACACACACACACACACACACACACACACACACACACACACACACACACACACACACACACACACACACACACACTCTCATATGCATGCTACACAATATCTTCTTTCTCTTTCTAACTCTCTATTAAATAGAAAAATACATTACAACGCTCGTTTGTTACTGTGTCCCTTCTTGTAGTCTCAGATTGACCAAAATCTCCCGGGAACTGAACTAAATTCAGCCTTTTCCCTGTTTAAACGTGTTCATCTGTTCATCTCCTCATGTCCGTGTGAGTTTCCTCTGGGTTCTCTAGTCTCCTCTGACTGTTCTATCCTGAGACTTTTCCCTCCAATGTGTTCAAAGACTAGGACATACACTTTAATCAAATAATTCCCGCTATCTTTTCAGCTCTATTTATCTAATGATATTTCAATTACGAAAGGTTATTAAATGACTTACATTAAATGCCCAAATATTTGTATTTATTGATGTCATCATCCACTTTCAGATTTGCGTGATTCCTTGAAGACAATTGCACTACTTTTGTGAAGCTATTAATCTAAGACTATCAACATGTACCATTTCCTCAGATCAATGTTCTCTAAAATGTCTCAATATACTATACAGATGGCTGATGATAATATTTCAATCTGACTTCAAGTCTGGATTCACAATAGGTGAAAAGGGAATTCTGCTTAAAGGGCATTCCGGCACGTTTATTACCATGATGCCTTTGTGTATTTATTGTCCCAAACACTTCTTTTTTTCTTAAAAGAAAGCATCATAAGAGGCTTCTAATGGTTATATATACATTACAGCATGGTGTAATTCTTTCTACACATATCCCAGTTTGTTAGGATTGGGGTCAAAGTGCAGGGTCAGCAATGAAACAGTGTCTCTGGAGCAGAAAGGGTTAAAAACGTAGGACCCAGCAATGGCACCTTGACAGCGCTAGGACTGGAAATCAGTAACCAAGAACACAAGAAATTTTTTTCCCTCAAGCACATCCACCTCAATAGCACTTAAACTTACATCCGTAATCAATTCATGTGCCAAATATGTGAATTGTTCAAGTGCAATATTTATTACATTGCATTTACTTCCACTTCCATACTTCCATTTATTTTCCACTGGCACATATCTGTGTATAAGATATGAAATTTGGCATGCCACCCTTACTACCTTTTTCTTTTCAATATATATACTGTATCTTAAAGCTTCTGTCACTAAGACATGTGTCATGGTTCTATTATTAGAATATTCTATTACATTATAATGTGAAAATTTAAATAGACCAATAATTCCCAATATGAAACATGTCTGGATATCAGAGTAGAGGCAGAGCTTTCTACTTTATTGTACACTGATGAAAACTGATCTTTTCAGTCAAGGGCTACATGGCAAATTTCTATTTATTTTACTGCTGTATTAGTCAGAAAATTATAAATATGCCAAAGCACATTTGAAAAAGCAGCTCATGAATATTGTAATGTTGTATTTAGTCATTTGGCAGCATCTGGTGTATAACTATGGTACTGCAAATATCTCAAAATATTCACCATAAGTGTTGCAAGGACATTACTATTGAAGGTTATTTATCTCACAAATCAGACTTTTTTCCCAGAAACATGGGCTATATCAAGTCAAGTCAAGTCAAGTCAAGTTTATTTGTATAGCGCTTTACACAACAGACATTGTCTCAAAGCAGCTTTACACAAATCAACAGTTAAGGTGAATGGTGTGAATTTGTCCCTGATGAGCAAGCCGCTGGCGACTGTGGCAAGGAAAAACTCCCTTAGATGTTATGAGGAAGAAACCTTGAGAGGAACCGGACTCAAAAGGGGAACCCATCCTCATTTGGGTGACATCAAGAGTTTGATCATAAATCTTTCAACAATACAGAACACTGGAGAGTGAGAACTAACATGATTACTGGAGTATAAGATTATAAGTGATGTTCTTTCTGCAGTCTTATACAGTCTATATGGTTAGTAGCTCCTAGTTTTATAAGCTCAGCATTTGTGATCATCACAGATCCAGCATCAGCTTCTCCATGCCAGAGCCTTTAAACACTCCAGGAGGTCCAATGTCAAACTCCACACATGTAGCGGGATCCAAATGGCACTGGTACGTCTCTAGATGGTTCGGGATGTTTGCGAGTTCTGCATCTACTTCTTCAAAGGTCCGTAATCATCACGAGGTGGGAGGTGACTGGAGCTGGCCAAACCTCAGGGTGTCTCGGGATGGGGAGAGAAAGAGAAGCAGTGGAGAGGAATTAGCGTAGCTGCTGTTCATGATATTAACAGCACAAGTTGATAATGTGCATGTGATCAGATGTTCTGGAGCACAAGGTTATGATGTGATGTGTGTGATGTGTAGGCTTTGCTAAAAAGATATGTTTTTAATCTGCACTTAAACTGGGTGAGTGTGTCTGAGCCCAGAACACTGTCAGGAAGACTGTTCCAGAGTTTAGGAGCTAAATGTGAAAATGCTCTACCACCTTTAGTGGACTTTGCTATTCTAGGAACTACTAGAAGCCCAGAGTTTTGAGATCTCAGGGAGCGTGGCGGATTGTAGCGTGTTAGAAGACTGAAGAGATACATAGGAGCCAAACCATTTAGTGCTTTATAAGTGAGAAGTAATAGTTTGTAGTCTATTCGAAACTTAACAGAAAGCCAGTGTAGGGACGATAAGATTGGGGTTATGTGATCATATTTTCTTGACCTTGTGAGAACTCTGGCTGCTGCATTCTGGACTAACTGAAGCTTGTTTATTAATGACGCAGGACATCCACCTAGTAATGCAAGAAATGCATATCAATAGGAGAATGCTGTGGATGGAGCCACCAGGAGGGAGGAAAATAGAAAGACCAAGGAAGAGGTTTATGGATGTGGTGAGGGAAGACATGCATGTAGTTGGTTTGAAAGAGGCAGATTAGAGGACAGGGGGGTCGGATGACGGATGATCCGGTGTGGCGCCCCATAATGGAAGCAGTGCTTTTTTTTCTAGCAATTGAGAGTTTATATCTCAGAATTCTGACTTTTTCTCGCAGTTCTGAATTACTTTACTCGCAATATATTAAAAATTAGTTTTGGCAGCTCTGACAGTAGTGCAGTAATGTATTGTTTCTATAGAAACAACAAACACCATACAATATATTTTCCATGTTCCTGCGCATAATGCAGCTGCAGAATTGTTTTTTTTTTATTTATTTATTTTTTATTAAATATTTAACTAGTACAACATTTCTTACTTGACTTACTTTAATATACCTGTCTATGTAGAGAAACATTACTGTGTGGACTATACCATCTTTCCAGTGTACAGTTGTTCCTGTTACACTGTCATATAAGTAACTATAAAAACATTTTTTTTGACAAGTAAACATACTTAACAGTGTAAATAACACCATCAGACTTTTGTATTTAAGATTTTATAAAGCTTAACAAACATCATACACTCCTTTCTTTTTTTTTTAGACACTTGGCTTGGCAGTGGACCCACAGGGCAGAGGATAAATCAACTCTTCCTGGCCAGGAGACCCAGGGAGCTGTGCGAAGTCCACACCTGCTGCCCATTTCTGGATATATGCACCTATATATAAACTCACTCGCGTTCAATGTGCCTCTTGTATCAAGTTTGTTGTCATTTATGGGTATTGTGAATATTGATCCACAGTTCAGGTTATGTACTTTTTCTTTTTGTTTTATGTGAGGTTTTTATTTAGTTCATTTTGCCACTTTTTTATAAACAAATTAAACAAATTATCTGCATTTCCTTCTCAATTCCTGGTTCTTTACATTTTATGACAGGGACTTCATAAGCTACACATTAACGTTTCTAAATATTTTTATTTGTTGTTAAGAATAAACATTTTTAAATGAAGATTCTAAGAAATATAAATGTGTGAAAACATCAAAATCCAAAGAGGTAGAAATGTAAAAAAGCTCGGGTTTAAGTGTCGGTGTCCATTGCTTGTCTCAGCATGCGTGCAGAAAACACTGGTTTCACGGCACTCGACATCTGAAACGTGGAGAGATTCAACTGCAAGAAAAGAGAATGCAGAAAGAATTTACTTCTAAACAATATCAGTGAGCCAACAATAGTAAGCAAGCCATTGGAGACAGTGGCAAAGAAAAACTCCATGAGAGGTATGAGGTAGAATCCTTGAAAGGAACCAAAGGGAACCCACAATGTGTAATTTATACCACACTGTGCCTCTTATACCACAATGTGTCCCTTATACTACAATGTGTCCCCTACACTACACTGTCTCCTATTATACCACACTGTGTCTCTTATACAACAATGTGTTCCTTTTACCACACTGTTTCCTATTATACCAAATTGTGTCCTGAAATCACAATGTGTCCTATTATACCACACTGTGTCCCTGTTACCAGAATGTGTTCCTTATACCACATTGTGTCTCATATACCACATCGTGTCCCTTAAACCACAATGAATCCTATTATACCAAGGTGTGTCCTATTATACTACACTGTGCTCCCTTATACCACATTGTGTCCCTTAAACCACAATGTGTCCTATAATACCACAGTTTATCCTATCATACCACACTGTGTCCCTTATACCACATTGTGTCTCATTATACCACAATGTGTCCTATTATACCACACTGGGTCCATTATAACACACTGTGTCCCTTAAACCACAATGTGTCCTCTTATACCACAATGTGTCCTATTATGCCACACTGTGTCCTCTTATACCACACTGTATCCTATTATACCACATTGTGTCCCATTATACCACAATGAGTCCTATTATACCACAGTGTATCCTATTATACCACATTGTGTCCCATATACCACAATGTGTCCTATTATACCACACTATGTCCTCTTATACCACACTGTGTCCTCTTATACCACACTGTGTCCTTTTATAACACACTGTGTCCTATTATACCTCACTGTGTCCTCTAATAACACATTGTGTCCTATTATACCACACTGTGTCCTCTTATACCACACTGTGTCCTCTTATAACACACTGTGTCCTATTATACCACACTGAGGAGAAATCAGAGGAGAAATCAGAGTCACATCAGCCGCTTATTTACTGAGGGAGAGTTTTTGAAGAGCTGCATGATGAAGCTGTGAGACGTCTGGTGTTTGACTGGAGATATTTTTATGGAGAGCAAAATATTTTAATTTATTTAAAGTTTAAGATTATTTTTTATAAAATTGCACAAGAGCAAAGGAATCTGATTGTTTTGATTTGTTGTTATTTTAACGTTTACTTGAAAGCACCATTTTTATTGATTTGTTCAGGGTTTTTTTGCAGCATGTTCATATTTCTAACTATCATTTTGACAGGATATTTCTAGAGCAAAATATTTTAAGTTTAAGTTTATTTATTCTAGAATAATATTCCTGTCTGTTTTATTCATATTTATGTTCAAAAAACATTCTTTTAGTGAGTTCAATAAATGTTTATCCTGTTCGGCCCCCTCGGTGTGCATTGAGTGTTGGCCCCCGTGTGCAATTGAGTTTGACACCTCTAATTAGAATAATAGAACAGGGACATAGGGACAGTGTAAATAAGAATTATTTAAAAGATTGAGCAAACCTATAAAGAAAAATGTTTAATGAGTGTTTGAATGTGGAACATAATTGAAAATGCACTGAGATTTGAAAAAGAAAAAAAGTGTCTTTTTGTTTTTTGTCTTTTTATAACGGAAACACCGTTCTGAAGCGTCTTTACATCTATTTTGACCGCTCCCACCAACAATACCGTAAGTGCACAATTAGACGCGCAACACTAAACAAAATGCGGCTGTTTAACCGTGTATTTTCAAGATGCGGCTGCTTTAACCGCAGTAGCATTTTGCACAAGCAGGAGCTACTGTTACACGTGTTGGTGCAAAGTGTATTATTACCACACATTTCTATTTTATCTTTACCCTCGTCTTCGTCTGTGTTATAGGATAATCACATGTAAAGATCATGTACATCTATAAGACTATAAATACAAACTCATATTTGTGTTTGCCTTTTTTTTTATTTATTTTTTTTATTTGGTTCAATGGCCACTGAGTTTGATTGTGTAAACTACTATTAAAGGACTATTAAAGGAGCAAGTGAGCCTCAGTGAAAGCAAGAAAGCCTCAGTGCACCGTTAATCCAGGAAATAAAATCAGTATTATAGACATACTGACCTTTGCATTCTAACCCTTCAAGTGCAGTGAAGTTAAGTTTCCTGTTCTTATTCTGGTATCCAGTCTCACACTGACAGTAGTAGCCACCGACAGTGTTGGTGCAAACTGAATTATTAACACACACTTTCTCTTTACACTCGTCTTCGTCTGTGTCATAGGATAGAGATCACATAAAGAAATTTCAGAAACATGTAAACTCTTTTTTTTTTCTTTTATTGTTTTCTAATATGCAGAATAGAAAGTATGTTTCAAACACGTTTGTTTCTTCAGAGTTCACTTGGGTTTGATAATAAACCAGTTATTGGGATGAAAGCTCGTAGGTGACCGAGCACAACTCTGTGTGTTCTAATTACAAGGTAACAAATAATACAGATGACATCAGTTCAAGTTTAAAGAAATAAAAAATGTTGAAGAAAAACATTTTACTTGTATTTAATTATGATGGAAATAAAGGAGAGTGTTATAAAATCATTCTTGCAGGTTTGTTCATACCTTCACATTCACCGTTTGCCAGCCTTATGTGTCCTTCACCACATGTATCAGTGGTGGCGTTGCTCAGTACAGCTAACAGGAGACCTGCAACAAATAATGTACCTTTAGTTCAGTTTAATTGCGTATCTGTGTTGTTTGATATTTGTCATTGTGATTAAATATGGATTAATGAGATTTTCAAATCATCACTGTTTTTATTTACATTTTGCACATTGTCCCAACATTTTTGTAATTGGGTTTGTAACACTACCAATGCATTTTTTCTGACTGTGTTTATAGTTTTATAGTGCTTTTTTTGTGTAACAGAAAGATATTTTGATCCATTACTTATTACTGCAGAAGAAAAACAATGAATAAACGACAAATATTAATACTTGTTTAAAGGCTTTTTTTACTTTACCATAGATTATTTGCCACCAACGGATTGGCATGAAGACTTTTCAATTTCTTACATTCTGTCCATTCGCTTCAGTCTAAATGATACGCCAAAATGGCAGAGGTCTGATCTATCACACCCCACATGTGACATCCACAATACCATGAGGAAAGCAATAGGATTACAAAACTACAACCTAAATGGCCATGGCAATATAAAAACCAGATAAGGCTGATGCGACTCATCCAGAAACAGCAGACAAACAGGACTCATGGTGAGGAGAAAGAAAACAGATCCGGAGTAAACACACTGAGTTCTGATTAATCCCCGTTTTCAACCAAATGAGTAGAAAACGCAATAAACACACACACAAAAAAGCAAAATAAAACCACACACTTTTGTAGCACTCCCTAATTCTCTGTAAAGCTTAGTCTCAAACTTAGCTCTGAAATGAGAAGTGGAGGGGTTCAGTGTGTAACCAGTGAGAGGGTTTTAGAGTCCTGCCTCTCTGGAGGTGGAAGAACCCTGTAAGGAAGTTGTGATGTTATAAAATTCAAACGGCTGAAAATGTTAAAAAGTCTCAAAACTCAGCATTTAATGGGTAAGAGCATGAGAGAGGTTTATTTGGCACTTCTGCAGAAAGTGGAAGTCACTGTCCTTTCGGAACATGAACAGATGATTTATAATCTGATGCGCAGTAGAAAAACTGTACAGTACACACCATTTTGTCTATTTGTGTATTCAACATAAAACAGTTTCTGCACCTCCTCATAACTCATTTAAAAGACATCTAGAAACAGTCCAACACACTTCAATTAAAAACTAAGTAAAAACAAAGTAGAATTTTCCCAATACAATTCATACAAGACTCCTCTATAAAATTTGCGTTACTAGAATGTTCACCGTTTTTTTAATCTCTTTCTCAGTCTCTTATATATGGGAATAGTGATCTATTAGTTAATTAGGCAGTACTCATTCATTAAACATTCTATTTTTGGACGTTTATAAGGCATGGAACTTGCTTTAGGAGAGCTTGTGGTTGGTTCTTGACATATAAAACTTTTGTGTATTAATTTTAGAAATTTAATGTACAAATCTGATTAAACACCAACTGAGCAGTGGGGCTGAAACTTCCTTATTGTTTAATTAAACAGATTAAAGAAATGTGAGATTTAAATTTTAAGACAAATTTCTGGAAAATGACTCGTCTATGGTGTTAATACTGTAGTTTTAGTAAAATTTTCAGCAGAAAAGTATCAAACTGGTGAATAATCAACTCAGTAAATGCATTAAATAATACAAAATCATGTATAGAATCTCATAATGGCATTATAAAACTTTGCTGTGGTTGTGCAAACTGACAAAACTTTATTGTAGCAAGTGCTTTTTGTGTCTCACATAGATTCATGTTATCACTGTGTGGAGTTTCTTGTTGTGTTGTGAGTCTTAGATTCACACACAGTGATCTCACAGAAGCTTAACTTATCAGAAAGGAAGAAAAAAACAAAACCAAATATTCAAGAATATGTTTTCATTCATGGATATAAGCATTCCATATGACAAAGTGTCCTTGTACAAAGTGTTCCTAAGTATTTATTTGCTAGGTTTCTGCTAGTTACCATGTTTGTCTATTCATTTAGCATAAAGATATAAACCAGGACTAACTAACTTACAATATATGTTTTATACATTTTTCTCTGTTTGTGCTGATTTAAACAGTAAACGCTAACATTAGTTTGCTTGTCAATAATCTAGATAGACAGTCTACACATTTTTTAACAATCTGCACATGTATTTATATCTTTTAAATTAGTATGTACAGAAGTTTGGTAGTGTTTAGATAAAAAAATACACTAGAAACTGTCACTTCCTGCTTGAACATAAATGTGTCAAAGGAAGTAGCTATTTGCAGCAATTCGCTTTTTTATTTCCAGTGTCACAACATGAAGGCTAAATGTTCTTTTATTTTTATATCTCTGAGTGATTATCACTGAAACCAAAGGCACATTATTTAAAGCTAGCACATTATTGGCACATTGGAGGATGGATGTTTGGGAGGATGGATGGATGGGTGTTTGGGTGGATGTATGTATGGATGTATGGATGGATGGATGGATGGATGGATGGACACCTAGCATATTATGTTCTTCAAAAAGTGCAAGTATGAGGTTTTATGTAGAGACCAGCAAAATGGGGATGTGGTGTAGATAAATGTGGTCAAATATTTTAACATACAAAGGGTGACTAAACAGAAAGCATGTAGTGGATATAGAATAAAATGTGGAACCAAGCAAAGAATTAGGTATGAGGCAATTAACATGGTGGTGCAAATGATAAGAGTGGAAACAGCATTCATAATGTACAGTACATGTTCTTGTGGGTTCTTTTGTAGCATGTACAGTTGTAAATGCATGTAAATGTAAAATTTAGTGACCAAAATCGGGACGGGGTTATAATTCTTATGTAGGCTTCAACGTCTGAGTTTGGAGTTCAGCAGACTGACAGCTAATGAGAAGAAACTGTTCTTGAGTCTGCTAGTGTGACAATGAAGACTCCAGTTTAGATCACCTTCAAACCTTAGTCATGCAACAAATTGACACACATGTGATTTTGCTTCTGCTTCAGCTCTTTTCTCCGAACTTCAATCTTCTTCAAGGGAACAAATTTAAACAGCACATTTCCCACAGTCACTTCCTCCCTGAGCAGAAAGCTAAAAATAAATATGAAGACGTAATCGAAATGATCAGGTGTCACCCCAGCAAGAGGTTTAAAAATGTTAATGTTAGTCTGTAAAAAAAAACTCTTGGTGACTTTTTCCCCCCTCATGTTAAAAATGTTATGAATCTTCTCAGAAACATGCACCACATGGCCCAGATCTTGTGCACACCTCAACATCAGGTCTCAACAAATGTTTCTCTAGATTTTGGGACTAGTTTTTTAAGATATACAGTACAGACCAAAGGTTTGGACACACCTTCTCTTTCAAAGAGTTTTCTTTATTTTCATGACTATGAAAATTGTAGAGTCACACTGAAGGCATCAAGGGCTATTTGACCAAGAAGGAGAGTGATGGGGTGCTGCACCAGATGACCTGGCCTCCACAGTCACCGGACCTGAACCCAATCGAGATGGTTTAGGGGTGAGCTGGATCGCAGAGAGAAGGCAATAGGGCCAACAAGTGCCAAGCATCTCTCGGGGAACTCCTTCAAGACTGTTGGAAGACCATTTCAGGTGACTACCTCTTGAAGCTCATCAAGAGAATGCCAAGAGTGTGCAAAGCAGTAATCAAAGCAAAAGGTGGCTACTTTGAAGAACCTAGAATATGACATTTTTCAGTTGTTTCACACTTTTTTGTTATGTATATAATTCAATATATAATTCCACGTGTTAATTCATAGTTTTGATGCCTTCAGTGTGAATCTACAATTTTCATAGTCATGAAAATAAAGAAAACTCTTTGAATGAGAAGGTGTGTCCAAACTTTTGGTCTGTACTGTATGTTTATTTAACAATGCTGGAACAGGTTTGGACCTATTAGGTTCAGAACAGGGAAGTTCAGGGATCTGTGCAGGGCACTCAATTGTCCTAATGGAGTTCGCTTTGTGAAGTCATGCTGGAAGAGGTTTGGACCTCTTTGTTCCAGTTAAAAGAAGGTCAGGGATCTTTGCAGGACACTTGAGTTGGTCCATGTCCTGTTGGAGTTTCCTTCATAAGCAAAAGTGTTGTCTTGCTGGATCATGTATGGACCTCTTAGTTCCAGTAAAAGAAAATTCTATGGATCATGTAATTGTGGGCTTAAAATTTGTGAAGTAACCACATATGGGTGTGACGGTCAGGGGTGCAGATAGTTTCTCTTGTTATGGTCTATAAAGTGTGCAGATGTGAGTGCGGGCAGATCCGTTACTTTTACTTTGAAATAGGATTGGACGTTGTCATGGTAACGTAACCACCAGCTGCTTCTTTAGCCATAAACCACGCTAGCAAGTTAGCTATTTTATTTCTTTATTAAATTTTTTAACAGTACATTTTGTGTTTTGGTTTGTTTATAAATTATTATCCAATAATTATGTGTTTGTTACTTGGTGCGACCGGCGTCGGAAAAACGCTGCTCCTGAAACGCCTGCAAAATATCCTTACTCGGCTAGCTAGCCGGTAAGCTAGCTGACTAGCCGTATTTTTATTGTAATTAAATATATTGGGAGGGGAAAAAACGATATTGTTGAGTATTTCTGGCTAGGAATGACACATTCAGGGTTGGGTACATATATTATTGTAATTTTAATTCCCCTCACGAAGCTATTTAATGTTCTGCAAGCTCCAAAAGTTGTTCTTTTCCTCAGCAATGAGCTACAGCTGGGTCAGAAGGGTGAACCTGCAGATGTAGGAGAACCTCCAGCTACCCTGCCCACGGTGGGTTAACTGCTTCTGACAGTGGAAAAAGATGTTCTGCCTGCCTGAGCTTCACCCTCATCACTTGATCATAACTATCACATCCACCAAAATGTACTAGTTTCTATTCAGCTGGCACACACCCATGTGAACATCTCATTCCAGACTTATTCCCTATTATGTGTTGTTAAATAACCTTCTACTGGGAAAGGGTGTTTACTAGACTTCAGATTCATTCCAAAGGTGCTGGAATAATCCCCAATCAATACAAAATTACACTTGGTGTAGTCTGTAGACACTTGGACATCACAAAGTCCTCTGCCTCTTCTCCAGACAAAGTTTGAATTGCATTTGCTGTCTTTAGAATTGCATTGGATTTCTCTTTACTGAAACTTAGAGACACAAAGCTGTTCCAGCATGATAGTAGTGAGCTCCATGAAGACATGGTTTGTCTACAGTTGGAGTCGAAGGAACTCAAATGTGTCCTACAGTGAACCCCAGTGAACATCACTCAGACCTCCTTACCTTATCTTGTCACTAAACACAGTCTCCCGCTGAAATCCGTGTGTAAAGCTTTCCTAACAGAATGAGAGGAGGTTATTATAACAGCATAATAGGGACATCTGGAATGTCCCTTATCCAGAGAGATGTACAAAAGAGCTTTGAGGTCTCTATCAATTAATACATAAACACTAGGTTGCAGACTTAGGAAGCATGTTTTTTTTCCGAAATACATAAAACAACCGGGGGGGAAATAAGTGCTAGTTTGAAGGCCATTTGAAAATAGCCAGTGACACTGCTGTTTAGATGGCAGACATTGGAAGCATGTTATGAAATTTTTGGGATGTAAAAGAGTTAAAGAACAACTAGAGGTACCTGTTAATATTATATATATATATATATATATATATATATATATATATATATATATATATATATATATATATATATATATATATAACACCCAAGTGATGGTGCTGGCTGGAGAACCAGACCAGCCAATGCGTTGTTCAGACACTGATTCTGATGCACTGTATAGATGAGCTGGTTTATTTTATTGTACAGGTGGGCACCAACCTGACTGATCTGACCCTGAGGAAGAGAAGAGTGACCGTGAGAGAGCTAGGAGGCTGCATGGGTCCCATCTGGCCCAGCTACTTTAGGGACTGCACATCTGTGATTGTGAGTGGAAATGATGCAGGAGGTCAGACTGTATAGAAATATTTGACTTTACAGCAGGTTCAGCAATATCAGTGCATCATTTAATTTCATATTTCACACCGTAAAAAAACTACTTTCACATGCTTTCTTTCTTGCTCATTTTTCATACATTCTAGTATGCAACTGAAAAAAAATGACTGTGCTTTTGTCTTCAGTTTATGATAGACTCGGCCAACATCACACAGATTTCCTCCTCCTGCATCCAGCTGCTGGGTGTTCTCTCAGCCGAGCCACTCCGGTCCGCCTCTGTGCTCGTGCTGTTTAACAAGAGGTCGGAGTCTTAACGTTTTTTTTTTTATGCTTCATTTATGCTTCATTATGCTTTTCATAAAAATAAACAGCAGCCGTGTTCTCAATGACCGATTCTATAGTCTATCAAGGCAACTTCAGTGAATTACTTATTGTTCAAAACATTATTGCATGTATGCAATGTATGTTGGTATTTAAGCTTAAATAAGATTTCAATTGATTTCCAGGCTGAAAGAAGTAGGACTCGCAGTGGTATGAGGTGTAGAAAGTGATTCAGGTGCGCTTCAGGATTACAGCTTGTTGTTGAAAATGCCTTTTCATTTTCTTTCTAGTGACCTTCCCTGTATCATGTCCCTAGAGGAAATGAAATCACTCTTCAGGATAGATGACATCATTGCCTCTGCTCCCCAGTCGATCACAGTTTTGGAGCTCAGTGCTCGCTCTGGTAAGGGCCTTCAGGAAGTGCTCAACTGGTTGGACTCGACTCAACCTGACTGACCTGGATGATATGAAGATCTGATCATGGAAGATATTGACACATAGAGCCTAACAGTACATAATGCAAACATCCGTGCTAGGATCACAACCTGGTCAGCTTCATCAAACTGGGCAAAAAATGCAACGGAGATGATAAAATCAGCTCAACTGTTACATAAGTTCACACTTTTGTGGTCGATGATTTGATATGAAAAGGTAAATTTCAGTCTCGCTTTGGAAGCGGTAATGATACTTGTCAGTTTTCCAGAAATTCTCACATCTGATCTTTAGCATGAAAAAAATACTTGACATCCTTAGTAAATGCCCGGTCATGGCTGCGGTGGTATAAATGATGCTACTAGTTTGTGTATATTTTAGAAAATGCAAAAAAGTGTAATTAGAATTCATCACAGGCGGGTGCAAACGGTAAAAGTACTTGTGTAAGTGGAGATAAAACACACTTCTGTGCATCCCAAAAGTGATGAGATTGAGGAAATGTCTCTGTGTCTTCTAATTCAAGCGAAGAGAAAATTGTATGCCACTTTATCCAAAGATGTCCTACAGAATTGTATGCCTCCAACTTTTGGCAGAGCATCAAATATGGCTGAAAAAGTTTGGTGTCCCAATACTTTTGTCGATATAGTGCATTTGAAGTAATAAACAAATACAGGTGCAGATTATTCTGTTATGTGACCAGATTCTGGCTTTGCATAATATTGGTGTTCTGGTCAAAAAAAATACAAAATAATAATAAATAAAAGAGTATTTTCTGACTAATGTAAGTAATGAAACTTATGAAACACAACCATGAAGCAAAATAATCATAAGCGAGATGCATTTTCATTCCTATATTTGGTGAGAAATCTTTTCTATTTCCAGAAGTCTCTTATTCACACATTCTGTTAGTAAATCATCACTCCACAGTAAATTCATTCCCTTCATGAAGTGTGTTCACTTAGCAGCCAATTTAAAAGACAGTTTTTTAAAAAACCCAAAACACAGACAGACAGACATGTCTTGGTCTGGTGTTAAATATCTGGCACACTGATCAGACTTGCTTGACTGGGAGAGCTTCATTATCAGGATGGCTAGCTTCCATGCTATTCTGCTCATTAAGATCAGTCATCCAGAATGAATAATACAGAAGAAAAGTGGAACAGGAAGTCCCCAGGGTGTATGGAACACTACAGGAAGGGTTACTAAAGCAGGTCTAGAGAGTTGTAAAGTCACTGGACATTATGGAGTAGGCTAAAGTTTGGTCTAAAAGTAGATCATGTTCCAATACATAAAAAAAAAAAAGAAAGAAAACAGGCTGCTTGCTTATTTGCTGAAGACACATTGGTTCTGTAGTGCAGATGGATATAAGAGGATAAGTGGCAATAGCAAAGAGCCGTGAAAACAGTTATCCTGTATAAAAACAGTAGTGTCATTAATTTGAGCTATAATTCCAGTTTAGATCCGAGTCTGCAGTTAAATCGTCACTCCGTTATAAGCATCGTTACTCAGGCCAGCAAGCATACATTCAGGCCACATGTAGCTCACACCAGCCCTCAGAGGAACGGGTTCTGACTCTGGTCTGGCTGTCCGTGTGTGGATGTGGATGATGTGGGGGGCAGCAGTTGAGACATGTTAGGTTGTCCCTCTGAAGGCTGCGTGAAGGAGCTGGGTAAGGACAAGGGCTGACTGCCCACAGGCATTGGCAGAGAGGTGCTGTTTTGCAGTGAGCTGGGATCAGGGGAAGCAGAGCCGGGACGCATCTGATTGAGGGTAAGCCGTGTAGGCTCGCTCTGGAATGGATTTGTGACAGAAGGTTCACTCAGACCTAAAGGGAGTAAGACAAAAAAAATAATCATTCAAGTCAAGATGTTCAGTTCACATTATGCTTGATGTACTATATAAAAAGTTGGAACTTTGACAAAAGCATTATAGATACAAAAAGGATTGTTATGGTCTCTTCATGTCTTCTGTACAATCCTAACTAGTCAGTGGTGAGAGATAAAAATTATCATGTGAAGCACCTGTGTGAATTTGCATGCTGTGTAACATCCCACTCAGTCTCACCTGTTAAAAACGGGTTTAAGTTTTTGGGAGTGGGATTCGGTGGGATCAAGGAGTCAAGATTGACGAGCGAGGCCGCTGCCGGACCCAGAAAGGCTTCCGGTGCGCTACAGGTCTGAGGCACTGGCTCTGCTAAACATTCTCCCAGACGAGACAGGTCAAATAACTCTGGACTTCCCTCACCACGGCCATTGACGTTCACCTGGCCTCCATCCATGGCATCATCGAAAAAATCTCCATCTGAACAAATATTGTTTATTGCAATAAAAATCTGTACAAAATTAGTGTTAGTTTATTAAGGTCTAAAATTCTTACCTGTGGGACTCCCATGCCATGGTAAAGAGCCTTTTATAGGGACAGAAGACCCTTTTTTGTCTGATGCTAGTGCAGAGAAAGGATCTATTCCTGTGGCTGCTAAAACAAATCCACAAATATCAATAAAATCACTCATATGATTATGCATGGTATTATTTATTTTAGTTTATAATGTTGACCAAATATATTGTTCCTACCAGGAGCAGCAGCTGAGAGCCATGTCTGATTTGAGGGAACAGGACTGGGGGTGGTCTGAGGAGCATCCCACGGGTCAGGAGGACGTGACCGATGGTCCCAAGGTTGAGAATGAATACTTGGAGGTCCTGGACAGAAGCTGCCTGCACCTCGGGCTGAGGAGCTTTGTTCTGTTTGAAAATATGGCAAATGTCATACTGCAGTAGTTTAATGGTTTCTAAAAGGTTTAATCAACTGTCAACTGCTGGAGGATCAGAAGTTCAACCCAACACACCTTGTTCACTCTGTGATTTTAAAAAGAGATTAATGAAGGTATGGCCATTTAGATTATGGTTGTCATACCATTTCTCAAAATTATTTAATTATTCTACAAAATACTGCACCATTTGTAAACAGTAGATATTTGTATTTGATGTACATATGTTTTTCTCCTGGTAGATTGATGTTTTTTTGGAATGATTAAATGAAGGGATTGGTTAAAATGGATTCATGTGCCACATTGGTCATAGTTATGAATGTTATGAACTGAAAGAAATCAATGCTGCTACAGTAAAAGCCCAAATGTGCATTTATAATTAATCACTACAGCTAAAAAGGCTTATTTTAGTAGTACCTAAGTTTGTGAACAATTGAAGACAATTAAACATCTAATAATAACCAATAAACCTTTTAAACTGTAGCTAATAAGGATCAGAAAACAAATTCTGTGTGTGTAGCTACAAGTGCTCCATTCAAATGTATTGCAATATATTCATCGTTTGTAGCTCATGATCCAAGACTATATTTAAATGAGATGTTTTTCCCCTAACTGTTCTATCAGAAAGAAAGCATGTAGTGTATTAAAAACATAGCCAACAATACCCAGAGAATCCCAAGGGTCGACAATCAATGATCCCACAGCCTGCGTTTGACCACCAGCTCCAGACGCTTCCCACGGATTGGCACTAGGTGGCGCTTCAGAGGCAGGAACAAAAATTTCCATGAGATCCAACATGGCAGACTGCCAGGGAAGAGAAAGTAGCACTTTTAGACAAGAGATATTTTATAGGCCATTCCTCACTGCTTAGCCTTTGCTTGTGGCTGTAGGAAAAAGGGCCATTCAGAAACTGCAGTGCCAGGTATGTTTCAGAGAAGGTTACATATTCAAAAACTTATTTATAGCGTACTTTTTTCTTTAAGTACTGTATATGTGTCTGGTGCTGTTTAAGGAGTGAAGAGAAATGGTCAATATTCAAGATAAATCGCTTAATGTTCTTGGTTCATACCCCTCCTGCTTTGGCTTCCATTTCTCGTTTACTCTCTTCAAGAGCTTTCTGGAGCAACGACTCATCTCCCTGGCGACTTCGCTCCTCCTGGCAACCCAAAGAAGACACAAAAGTCATGTAAAGTACAGTCATTATTCGGAATTTCCTTCACACAGCTTGCTTGCTAATTATTAATCTTCTACAATAATGGAAATATGCCAAAGAAACCAAATGGGTTAAAAGTGCACATTCTTTACAGATTTACACAGAAGATGAACCAAAAGTCCTAAATTAGCAATAGGAAAATGTTTGTGGCGAAGATTAGCCATGACGAGAAAAGGGAAATAAGTTCAAACCTCCGATTCATACCAGTTATGTCCTGACTATATGGGAAAAGTTTTGGGGACACCTGAGATTAAGATTGGTACGTGTTTTTCAGTATCCCATTTCACATTTAGTCCCCATTTGCTTTTATAACCTCCACTCTTCTGGAAAGTTGTTTCACTAGATTTTGGCATGTACTTCTGGAGATTTGTGTGAGATTTATGTAGACACAAGAGTATTAGTAAATTCAGGAACTGCTGTAGGTGAAGTCAGTGTTCCAATTCATCCCAAAGGTGTTCAATAGGATTGAGGTTAGGGCTTTTTCTATAGCAGGAGATCTTCCACTCCATCGAATGTAAAGCATATCTTCATGGAGCTTTGTGCACAGGGGCATTCCACTGCTTACAAAAACATCCTACATTGTGATAACCGTTTGGGGAAGAACCATATATTGCTGGAAAAGTCAGATGGCCCAAAACTTTTGTTCATATAGTGTAGGTACAAATAAGAAAAGTTTGCATTCCAAGAATAAAACTATTCCACCACCACAGAATAACAGCAGTTTGAAGATTTGGGACAGCAAGTAGTAATTGTGTCGTATTATGTTTTAATCTTGATCCATTTATCTTGCCAGATTGTCCTCAGTTACTGAAGGATATAACGATATCTCTGCTGAACTGATTTGTTCCATAATCCTCAGTCAATTTTAATTCGGATTTAAGTCAGGAAAGTATGTTTGGGATCCTCCTTTTTTACATCTTTAACTTCTTGGCCAAGAAATGTACCGCTCGTCTGATAAACACTGGAACGTCACACCACTCACGTTTTCTCCGACGACTTTTAATGCCACAGAACCGAACCGAAGCTCCATATCATGATGCCACCTCCTACATCCATACTTTAAGGTTGTCATCATTTTTCTGCCAACATGGAGTCGAACTCTTTCCAGAGTTTTTTACTTTATTCCACTTATTTCCCCTGACTGTCCACACAGAGCTCATACCTGCTGGTGTTCCTCCTTACTGAGGCTCAGAGCAATCTGAAGCTGCGTCTCTTCATCCATGTCCAAGGGGACAGCGGGAAGAGGCTTCTTTAACAAAAGATACGGAGAAGACCATTAGTTTATGGCATGATTCTTTGGCAACTCTTTCATGCATGCTGAAGTATGTATCCAGGCAAAGAGCTGGTCATTGCCACACCATGTGACAGAGGTCAGGCCCTTTATCAACACAGGTCAGAGCAATCGACAGATAAAGCCATCTCTTTCCATTAGTGTGGGAGCGAGGGATGTGAAAAGAGCTGGTTAGTGAAGCAAAGACATGCATGCTCCTCTAAGGTTCATGGAAAAGCCAACACATTCAGCAGTAACCACACAGACACAGATGCAGTAAGGCGATGGAGCTGATCAAGCAGGGGAAGGGGAGGTTAGGAAGCGGTCGGTCCTTTCGGCGCTATACCTTTTTGGCCTCCTCCTTGCTGAGGCTCATTGCAATCTGGAGTTGTGTCTGTTCATCGATATCCACAGGAGGAGGTGGTGGCTAGAGAAAACGGGTAAGTGGTCAAACTTGACCGATTTCTCTTTATTGACAACTTCATTTGTATAGAAACGCTTTACTAATCAGGTATTATGTATTATAAGGAGTAATGCATAAGATATTGGTAAAAAAATAAAAATCACCTACATTCAATAATGTCAATATTTTAAATGCATTTTATTCATGAACAAATAAAATAAATGTGTTTATCTTTAACGATAATTAAAAACTTGCTTTTGGAAAATACAGATTTTGTATTTTTTAAATAGCTCAAAAAAATATAGAAATAAATAAAATAAAAAATTATATATATATATATATAATTATTATATAATATATAAATATATAAGTATTTGAACACCCTGCTATTTTGCAAGTTCTCCCACTTAGAAATCATGGAGGGGTCTGAAATTGTCATCGTAGGTGCATGTCCACTGTGAGAGACATAATCTAAAAAAAAAAATCCAGAAATCACAATATATGATTTTTAAACTATTTATTTGTATGATACAGCTGCAAATAAGTATTTGAACACCTGAGAAAGTCAATGTTAATATTTGGTACAGTAGCCTTTATTTGCAATTACAGAGGTCAAACGTTTCCTGTAGTTTTTCACCAGGTTTGCACACACTGCAGGAGGGTTTTTTGGCCACTCCTCCACACAGATCTTCTCTAGATCAGTCAGGTTTCTGGCCTGTCGCTGAGAAACACGGAGTTTGAGCTCCCTCCAAAGATTCTCTATTGGGTTTAGGTCTGGAGACTGGCTAGGCCACGCCAGAACCTTGATATGCTTTTTACAGAGCCACTCCTTGGTTATTCTGGCTGTGTGCTTCGGGTCATTGTCATGTTGGAAGACCCAGCCTCGACCCATCTTCAATGCTCTAACTGAGGGAAAGGGGTTTCCCCAAAATCTCGCAATACATGGCCCCGGTCATCCTCTCCTTAATACAGTGCAGTCGCCCTGTCCCATGTGCAGAAAAACACCCCCAAAGCATGATGCTACCACCCCCACAGTAGGGATGGTGTTCTTGGGATGGTACTCATCATTCTTCTTCTTCCAAACACGTTTAGTGGAATTATGACCCAAAAGTTCTATTTTGGTCTCATCTGACCACATGACGTTCCCCCATGACTCCTCTGGATCATCCAAATGGTCATTGGCAAACTTAAGACGTGCCTGGACATGTGCTGGTTTAAGCAGGGGAACCCTCCGTGCCATGCATGATTTCAAACCATGACGTCTTAGTGTATTACCAACAGTAACCTTGGAAACGGTGGTCCCAGCTCTTTTGACCAGCTCCTCCTGTGTAGTTCTGGGCTGATTTCTCACCTTTCTTAGGATCATTGAGACCCCACGAGGTGAGATCTTGCATGGAGCATCAGTCCGAGGAAGATTGACAGTCATGTTTAGCTTCTTCCATTTTCTAATAATTGCTCCAACAGTGGACCTTTTTTCACCAAGCTGTTCAAATACTTATTTGCAGCTGTATCATACAAATAAACAGTTTAAAAATCATATATTGTGATTTCTGGATTTTTTTTTTTTAGATTATGTCTCTCACAGTGGACATGCACCTACGATAACAATTTCAGACCCCTCCATGATTTCTAAGTGGGAGAACTTGCAAAATAGCAGGGTGTTCAAATACTTATTTTCCTCACTGTATATATATATATATATATATATATATATATATATATATATATATATGTGTGTTCATTATGATGTATCCAAAATAGTCATGGAGAAGTAAGGTGAGTGTTACAAATATAAATATTTCTTTATTTTTGCACTTAAATGTAAACTTTAAAGCTGACATTTTGTCTTTTAAGAGTTGCCCTTTCCACCAGCACCCACAAAGCCACACTTACACACACCCAGATCATTTACTCTGTCAATATGCTCTCATAGGGGCTGACACATGAGCACAAAATCAATGCTTCAGTCCATTCATGCATTTTTACTAAAGCACATATCCAGATCCAGATGCTACAGCGCATGTTGGCAAACGCAACGTCAGGCCGTTTAGATTTGTGAACTAAGCTTGTGTGGAAGCTCAACATTGGCTTGTATTGTGTAGTGTGTAAATACTATTTGTGTAAATACTAAAATAAAATAAAAAACACTGAGAAATTATGAGTGCACTGATTTTGAATCTTAGCCAATGCAGACATTTGAGTGCATCCTACTTATATCTACTTTGTGTAAGTGTAAATAAAGGAGGAAAATCCTTGCATGTAAAATAGTAAAAAAATTACAGTGTTTCTATTGATAATAAATAATAGCAGATGTTTAATAACAAACTATACCCATTCGTGTTTAGGTAATTCTCTGATATTCTGATTTGGAGAGTCTTTATTGTGGTATTAAACAATATTTTGTAATGCATTTATGGATTTAGGGACATTTATAGCCTATATAGTTATACACTTTATGGACAAAAGTATTAGGACACCTGACATGTCCAGCAATATGTGGTTCTTCTTTAAAGTTTTACCACAAAGTTGAGGGACACAATTGCATCGGAAGCCTTGGGATGCAGTAGCATTAAATTTTCCCTGCACTTGAGCCAAACGTGTTCCAGCATAACAGTGCCCTGTGCACAAAGCCAGCTACATGATATGTTTAACGTTGGTTGGCGTGTTAGATCTTGATCACCTTTCAATAAGGCTATGACCTTAACCCTAATGAACCCCTTTAGGATGAATTATTCACTCTGACTACAGGCCTTCTCACCTCACCTACATCGTTACTAACACCTAAGTGGCTAAATAAACTCACCCAAATCTCCACAAGCACACTCCAAAATCTTAAGAGTGGAGAGTGGAGAGTGGAGGTCATTATAAGAGTAAATATGGACCGGATGTGGAATGAGACATTGAAGAAGAAAAGCACGTGGCAACCTTATGGTCAGGCGTCCACAAACTTTTGTCCATATAGTGTATATTAGTTGGGCAAATTGAATGTAAAAATCACATTAGATTTACAAAAGTTCCTAAATGCATACTCATATGTATATGTTGTTATATCACAAATTACCATAAGCGTTCTCAGCATGGCAGATTTCCATTTAGCCACGCCCACAAAACGCCATAGAATGCAAAACTCAGAGAGCTGAAAACGACCAAATGGTGACGAAATTGTGAAATAGCACCTACTAAGCACCATACTAACACTTCCTCCAGCTTAATCGTCACCACTTATACGAATTGAAATCAATCAGGATTCAAAATATTTTCCTAATATATAAATTGACAAACTCCAGAGCAGAACTTCATGTTATATATGATTGTCAATAGCTATCGTGTAGCAGAATAAAAACAACAAAGCTTAAAACGAACATCCTGACAATGCATGGCCTTAGTTATGTTGTCTGTAAGGGGATAAAAACAACGATGTAATGAGTAACAGTCTCTATTGGCAGCAGCTGTCCAACATCTGTCTCATCAGGAGCCAGATTCTGCTGTAGACTTTATAGTGGAGAACAAAAAAGTATTACCTTAACCTGAAAAATGTTCTGCAGGAGTGCACCTTATTAAAAATTAAACATACTTCCATTCTATAACCTGAAGTTGCATGCAAGCAAACCGTGTCAGATTCCAACGTTCGGGAATTTACACGCAAACCATGCACACTGTGACTCAGAACAGCCTGAAGTGTCACGGTGTTGCCCTGCGAGTTATGTTCTTTTATAACTCGTAATAGCAAATACAACGCATTTTGTATTTGGGATGTTCGAGGATGTGATCATCTTACATCATTATTTTCTCTCTTTCACAGGCAAATGCATGTGCATGAGCCAGCAAGAGAGAAAGTACGAGCTCTGTAAGTGATCCTCACCTTCTCGCTCTCCTCTCGGCTCATAGCCAACGCCAGCTGCAGCTGTAGCTCTTCTTCGCCAGTGGTCTGCGGCCGCGCCTTCTCCAGCTCCGGGGCCAGATGAGTAGGAGAAGTGGACACTAAGGAAAGACAGAGATAGATAGGAAAAAAACTGTGATGAAAACATGTCTTTATTTATCTTAGAAAAAGTCATGGTATTGTGAAACAGTATGGCAGTGACAGCCTCTGCATATTAAGTTTTTAGCGAGCACCCAAATGAGTGCGGCTCCATGCCCGGGTGCCTCTCTCATGCTGCGAGGAACAATGGGGTGCCTGTGTAGGGCAGTTTGAGGTGCAGAATTGGTGTGTGTGTGTGTGTGTGTGTGTGTAGGATGGGTGTTGGTTGTTATACTCCATACAGGCTCTAGTACACACACACACACACACACACACACACACACACACACACACACACACACACACACACACACACACACACACACACACACACACACACACACACACACACACACTTTGGATGAAACTAGACCAAAGGCCTTAAAGCCAACAGCCAGTGCCTGGTCTCGACTGAATTGTACCATATTAGGGGAAAAAATGGGGAGCATTAATCCACTTAAATTAAGAAAATATATATATAGTAAATTGAAGGCTTTATGTTCCCTCACATAGCAACCGGTTATCATTTATACATTTAAAGGCATTTCCAAATATTTTAGCTTGAAATTGTCTTTTCTATCTAGAAGGAAACAAAACTTGTGATAAGTTGATACAAATAATGTCCAGATATAGGTTTAATAAACTCGTATTTGGTTTATTGTAATCTTCCAAAATAAAATACTAAAGATATTTTTACTTTAGCTTTTTTGAAGTGTATATATATATATATATATATATATATATATATATATATATATAAAATACATAATTGACATTTTCCTTTAAATTGGTAACTCGTTCTGTTTGTATTATTTATATCTGTTTATATCTATTCTATTCAAGGTAAAGCCAAAAACCAAAAGGTTTCACTTCTGTCAGCTAAGAACAGGAATCTGAGGCTTTAGTGGCAGCAGAATCGCCCAACCAGACCAGCTGAAGATCAGAAAAAGACCAGGTGTTATTTCTTCAATCTTCAACCATCCATCTAAAGGTAAACCAGTGGCCACTGTAGCCACAGCTTCAGCTGACAGGAGTGAAACCCGAACTGGTTTTCTGCTGTTGTAGCCAATCTTTTTTAAGGTTCAGTACTTTTCTGCTCACCATGGTTGTAAAAAGTGATATTATGACATTCTTTAAGTCAGCTCAAACTAGCTTCCTATGCCCACTTTTTATTATCTAAATTTGCAGAACTGCTGCTCAATGCATGTTTTTTGTTTTTCGTACCAGTCCTTGCTAAATGCTAAGACAATCTCCGGACAATCATCAGATTATTAAAAACTCAGTCCAGCCCACCTGGCACTGATGCTGTCAAAGTCACAGATCACATTTCTTTATTCTGACGTTTGATATAAACATTAACTGAAGTCTCCACACAATTTTCAGCACTGCGTTGCTGAGATACGATTGGCTGTTTGAATGAAAGCAGGAATGTTTAGGTGTACTACTGTTTTCTTTTATCATCGGTCACATCTACAGAGAGTCTCTGATGAGGAAAATATGCTAGAGCACAACAATACTGAAAGGCCATAAGGCAAGAAGTGCTGAGAAACAGAGGAACAGGAAATCAGAATTGTGTTTATCTGTCTGCATGCTTTGGGACTGGGGGAGAATGAGGAAGAGTTATTTTGGGTGAAAGCAAAGACAAGCGATTCAGAGGACGTAAATCATCTGCACGATTTTATACATTTCACTGCATTCCTGCCACATGACTGGGATATTTGCTTGAATGAGGTGGACCTGGTTTCCTAATAAAGTGGTATATATTTAATATATTTTCCAAATAAGCCAGAATTTCCATGCTCTTTCCTGGGAAAGAAGCAAAATTCTGGATGCTATCAACAGAAAAGGTTACTAATTGAACGGAAAATGCACCACTCCTGTCAAACGTTAGCCCATGAATTCTGTGCCGGAGGAGTGGAAAAAGTCTCAAGAGCTGTTTCTGTGCTGTCAATGAAAATCCTTGGTGAACATTTCAGTTATTCCAAACCTTCGACGCACCACATTTTTTTCGGACAGGCCACAAAACAGGTGACGAATCTGGAAAATCCAGTGGAGTAGATTGTGAAATGAGCTGCTCCTTTGCAAACGAGGTCATCTGGTTTGAAGCTTGTGTTCCATAAAGTATGCGGAGAATGAAATCGAGCAGAAAAACCCGATGGCTCAGAACAGCGTACTGCCCCACACACACACTTAACACAAACACACAAAGTGGCTTCCTGCCCCACTGGCCTTTGCTGGACGGTGGGAAAAAAATGGAACAGGCATGCCACTAAATATCAGATAAGCTTTTGATGGACACGCAAGAATTGCCCAACTGGGACACAAGTGCATTCATGTACTGCACAGTTCAAAACATTCTCACGCTAGAATTTTCTATGTACTGGGGCAAAAAGGACAAGAGTCGGCTAAAGAGAAAATAAATAAATCGCTCATCAAAAAAAAAGTATAAAAAGACTAAAATGAGATGTTGGGCTCATGAAGGGGGTCATTAAAACCATACACAAGAACAGGCCTCCTGTAAAATATGATGGATTGTTGACGCTTCGGGGGTGTTTTTTTTTTTTTTTTTTTTATCATCAAGGAGGTTAAAACTCCACTCGCTGTAATAATATCCACATAGGCATCCAATCGAAATCAACCCAGAAATGATTCTAAGGAGCAAGATCAATGTGAAGCCATTTAAATTTAAAGATCTACAAATCTACAAAGATGTATAGGAGCTTCACATGTTCTGCATGGTACAGTGAATTTATAGATCTCTCCAAACTTGTCAGACATCAAAGGAATTGATACAATGCTGTTATTTCCACTAAATATACACTAAAGTTCTGATCTCCTGTTTGCCGTGCTTTATAAAAATATCACAATTATTTTTTAATAAATCTGGAGTTAACTCTTTCGAAGCTTGCTTTTTCTTCATTATAGTCTGACGCTGACCTGAGCCAACTTTTATCTACATAAATAAATGTGGCATTCCCTTATAGTTCCTCTGTTTAAAAATTAAATTGGGACACCGCTTGACTTTTCCACAAAATCAAGTAGATCACAATGAATTGTTGGTGCAGCCTCACAAAACATTCTGGACATAATGTTAAAAAAAAAAAAAAAAAAAAAAAAAAAAAAAAAAAAAACATGGATAGCAATGTAGTCACCACTCTGGAATGAGGTTCTCCAGACCTTATCTGAAGGACATTGTGTGTGAAATCTGGCAGAGAATGGACATGTTGGGAGGAAAAATGGACATGGAAGAGGTTTGATGCAGATGATGATGATTCTTTTTTAAGCTGGTTCACACTATGTGTGGCTCAGGATGAAGCTTTAATGAGTTGGAAAATAATTTAAATATTTCAGTTCCTATGAACCCACTTTTGGATGTAGAGGTTAAAGGAAAATAATACACTTCACCACATATTTTTTCCTTTAACAACAGTGAGTGAGTCAATAAGAATTAAGTGTGTTTATGCTACCAGTGTGTATATGTGTGTTATGTCTTGAGTTTGATTTGACCTATGAGTTAGTGATCACACCTTGGTGTGTGGTTGTCAGCACCAGAGCTGCCAATACCTGCACTCATGTCTGATTACTCACTACAGTCTATTCATAGTGTCTTACTCACTGCTAACGGAGGAGGGCGAGCCCCGAGAGCGACCATATGTGTCCCTGTACATGGCCCCTGTGCTGGGTTGGCTGGTGCGGCTTCCCGGGTAAGGTGGAGGCATGGAGCTGTATACCATGGCTCTGCTGGTGTGGGCCATTCGCTCGCGGGTTATCCGAGCCTGGGCCCTCTCCTGCTTCAGTTTTTCGTTGTCCTGGAGCAAAGCAACGAGGTGCTTGGCCTTCTCACGCACGTTAACACCCTGGTCCATGCCATCACGGTCTATGTACTGGAAGTCACGGAGTGTCTGGATCGCGTGAATGTTCTCCTTGCATTGCTGAGCCACACGCTCCGCGCCGGTCTTCACCAGATATTCCAGCAACGTCAGCGCCTTGTAGACGTGCCGCCAGTTCTTGCCGTGGTCGTTCAAGCGCTTCCAGATTATACCCATGATCTCGGAGAAGGTCACCACGTCGAAAGTCAGCTCAGAGATCTCGATCATGAGCGAACCTGGAGGACCCCATGGGTCGTTCGAGGTCGCTTCGCGCACTTTGATCTCCGCCTCTGTGTAATTGTTTACGATGTTCTTCATGGAGCGACGCAGGGATGAAGTCGTCATGGTGTTTCAGTTGGAGGAATATGTTGCCTCGGGGTACAGAGATGATTCGGTGGAGGTTTGAGTATTGAAGAGGAGCGAGGTCACCAAATTCAGCAGTATGCATTGAAGTCCACTATGCTATGAACCTGGTGTAGAAACAAGTAAAACAACAAAACGTTAGCTTCCATACCAACAAAACACTTAGTCAGAGGAGATTCTTCATGCATGAGACACTTCATGAACCTTAAAAAATAACAACCCACCCTTAGAAAAAGCAAGCAGGCTTTAATGTCATTATTTAACCAACAATTCTTTATAATAATCCTAAAAACAAAAAAGCTCCCCTTTTGAAATGTAATACTTCTGCTGGAAAAAAGTGCATGAGCAATAGTTCATTAGAACAAAATAGATCTGTGCTTAGCAAGAAATGTTTATTTGGCTAATAGCTTATCATTTCTCTTGAGCAAGGACATTTGTGAATGCTTTCCTGACAGATTCACCCAGACTAAATAGGATTATCAGTGCTGGAGCAGATATCAGCAGTGTGACTCAATCTGATATTGGACCTATTTCATGGAAGAAAAACGGCACAATTTATTCTTGTTAAATTAACCCAAGGAAAAGGACATCTGATACTCTGCACTTAGAGAAGTATGAAACGTATGTCACCTACCCACCATTGTACCAGCATTGCAATCTGTATCCATGGAGGAAGTGTACTAGAATAACTTATGGCACCTGACTGGCTTAACCTGTTTTAAATATGCACATATAAAGATAAACACTGCTGGCTGTATAGAGGTTGGAACGTAAAGATTCCTTTATCAAGCCCGAGTGAAATGTAGGAATAAGAGGATCTAAAAATAAGAGGTTTTCTTTGTTGATCAAGTGTATACCAAAAGACTACCATATATTATTGGGACACCTGACCTTTTCAACTACATGTGGTTGATCTCCAAAATGTTACCACAAAATTAGACACACTATTGTATAAAATGTCTTTGGATGTGGTAACATTTAATTTTGCCCTCACTTGAACTAGGTGACCCAAACCTATTCTAGCATGCCCCTTGTGCACAAAGGCAGCTTCGTGCTCCTGCTCCAATCTTCCGCTATAGAGCTCTGACCTCCCAAAAGAACAGATGTGGGAATAAATTATAATGCGGACTGCACCAGACCTTCTTGCCTCACCTACATCAGTACCTGACTAGTGGAAGATCTTCCAGAAGAGGCAAATTACAGCCAATGGGCACTAAATTTGTACAGGTGTCTACAAACTTTTGTACATGTGTCAATCCACATTAATAACGCTTCAGGAAGTGGTAAGAACCACATCGACAGATTAGGTTGGTGATTTGTTGTGACATGGTCTTGGATTTGTCACTTCTTTGAAGTAAAGATAAGAAGTATACCATCCTTAACATAGCCTCTAACAAGATTTCCAACATTTCGGTGTATTTAATTATTTGTCCTCATGATGTATCTGATTCCTGCTCCAGGCTTCCATATCATTCTGGTTTGTTTGGCTACAAATGGCACGGTTTTAAGTTGTGCCATCATTACTCTTTCCAAGCAAAATGTGAGGGTGCTGTTATCTCAGACAACTTAACCTGGCTAAACCAATCCATTTCTCTGGTAAACGTGAAGAACTATATTTGCCTGATCGGAAATATTACGATACATCCATCCCCTTTACATATTTGTGAAGGTGTTAAGCAAAGTATGAAGAACGGAGATTCAGTTTAGTTTTTAAACTTGAAAAGGTGAAGAAGTCCTATGTCACAGCCAGGTTGATTCGATGAGACTTGCTAAACTCTGGGCTGAAGAGACCTTTCTGACATCCCAAGTACGCATTCCAAGTTAAGGGGGTCTTTGTTTTTTCCTAAACGAAGGTCTGAAATTCTGAGTTATGGGTTTTAAAAAAAACACGTATCCAAACTAGAAGTCAACTTCCACACAGTTTCCTCTCTGAATAAGCCTGACAGAGAAGTTCTATCTTAATGGAATGAACGTGGTGTAGAACAGATGAGCTTTACTGGCAGATCATAACAGCAGTCTCCGAGGACCGCATGCAGGAGAATTATCTTTGGGATCGATATGAGAGCACATCCTCTGTGGCTGGGAATCATGGCTTCGTTGTGATTGTGTGACTGATAGGTACTGCGGTTACAGTGTATTAGATAGTCGGTCCTGGGCCATTGATGGTAATAGTTGAAGATGTAAATGTCATGATTCATTACAAACACCCACAGAAACTCTCACCCGAAAAGTGCTTACAGTGTACGCTTTTATCACAAGGCAAACTCCTCTTCCGATAATGCCATGGGAATGTCCGTGAACTGCTTTTCACTCCATATTTAGCCAGTTTTTACCAACAGATGTTACATACATAGTATTAAAAAATATTTAGTGCATCTCAGAGTATTGCTAGAAGAGTCTTACAAACTGAACGTTTTAACTACAGTTTGACGTCGCCATTGTTACATCGCTATTGTGATAACTCGATCTTAAAATGTATCACTAAAATTCTCCCTATAAGTGGAATAACCACTGGCAAGAAAACTTTAAATTCAGTTCAATGTTTCTGTTGCAATTAACAGAAAGTGTATTATTATCTATATAGATTAATACTTTGTGTGTATATGTATATTTATATGTATGTGACATTCAACCAAATCCAACATTGCCTCAGAAACCGACGCACCACAAGAAGACAAATATAGCTTCAATGAGCGTTGGGAATGCTGATAAGAAAACATATAGTGTTACACAATGCAAAGTCACAACCTTGATGTTAGGTAAGGTTCGCTTTGGGTGCTAATTGATACTTTGGGTTTACTTTTTAACCTTGTCTTAGCGGACTTACAAAGCCATTTAGTAGTTAAAGTTCTTTTTACACTCGTCTACAAGTTACACTCGTCTACAAGTTAGAATATTTGAAATGTTCAATACATAAAAAACTCACATGGGCATATAGAAACAATATAAATGTTTCTGTAACAGCACATCCTGAAGTGTTTTTATTACTCTGCATTACAGTAAATTGCCAAACATTACAATGATTTTAAAAGAAAGTCATAATTGTACCTGTTATCGCTTACATTATAGCAGCTATAAATGCTCAGTCCCTCACAAGCCTCAATTATTTGAGGTTAATTGAGCTCTATTTTTTCTTATCTGTACCAATAACTAATAAATAAAATATATATAAAATGATAAGAAAAATATGGTTCACACATGCCTCATCTCCATCATTTTATAGACACTCCCCCAAACCCAAACACTCCTCAGTCTAAAATCATTAAACGACCAAACAAAAACATATAATTTGGGTGGAAAGGAGTAAAATAAATCGAATACTATTCTAGTATTGCCGATTCTTGCCTAACACAAAAGAAAAAAAAAAATCATAATACTATATTACTATTATTGACAAAAAGTTTAGACACTGTACAAAGATACGTTTTGATCAGTCTGAGATAGCGACATTCCAGCACTGAACAAATGTTAGTAAAAAACACGAACTTATAGACTCTTCACCTCTTTATAACACAAAATAATTATTTTATTCTTCACTGAGCGATCGATGGGAAAGAGAATAATATGTAGTAAATCCAGCAGCCAAAATCGCACAGACAACACCAACAACATATAGGGCTATGGAGCTACTACTGTAGAATTATCAAACCAAGGGGGCAGGACTTCGTTTTTTGGGGAGCATTTTAACTGGACGGACATGAGACAAGTACAGGATGACTCATCAAAAAAAAAAAAGTTAATAAAAACGAAAAACAATTTTATTTTGTTTTCCTAGCCGTGTTTCATAGTGGTGTCTAATCACATGGAAGTTGTGAAACACCAAACAAGTAATGATTATTACTTTCTGGAAAAACAAAGTTTGGAGTGATAAGAGAAGTGAAGGTAAAACACAGCCCACATCTACTGTCGATCTTATACCCAAACACAGGTTTGTTTAGTATTCCTGGAACTTGCATTCTGATTAATTATTATTATTATGAATATCATTAGGATAATAATGATGATTATTATGATCTGTAGCCTGTAATCATTGCACATCACTTCACAGCACATGATTAAATGGTCACATCATCTTACCCACCATGCATTTTACTTCCTCACAGCTTTTGGTTTGGTCTCTAGCTCCAGTTCAGACCCTCAAAACCCCCCAAACTCTATTCCCAGAGCATCGGTGTGATCCAGCACTGCGTCAAAAGAGCCAGAGTGACTCAGCTAAGCTAAGCTAATGGACTTTTTTTTTCTTCTTCACCCCCATGAGAAGATGAAACGAATGTTGTTACTTTGCATGTTTGCAGTTTTCCTTCCCCTCCTTCACCTCCTCACCTCCTCTCATCATGCCTCGTCACATCCGTCCCAACTTTAGGATCCTGTCCGTACGTGCGCAACCTTTCCACATCGCTCCTGTACACATTCCTGCCGATACTTTCCGCAACAAACACACACACACACACCTAACACGCGCTCTGAATACAGTCAGGAGCTTTTCGGGTTTCAGGATGGGATCTGATTTGTATTCGGGTGTGAGGTGAAAAAATAAGCCGACTAACCCAAACACACCTCAACACATAAAGCCTGAAAGGGCAGGGGCAAGTGAAGTGAGGGTGTGGGATAATAAGGAGGGAGGGGTGCAGAGTGAGCCATTAACCCTTTACACGCCACAACATGCGCGCGCGTGTGCGCGCACACAGAACAGGGTTGCCAGATTGCTCGCAATACTTCGTTTGTAATACTATATGCGCACATGATACAATGCGGTTTCTTTCTTTCTTTCTTTCTTGAAAAACAATTTGAAAAATGAAAAAGGACCGATATTTTTATTATTTTACTCATACGAATATTCCATCACCAAACTACAAAAAAAAAGTCATTTTCCCATTTCTTTATGGACACACATAAACGAAAATCAAAGGGAAAATTAAAGAGAAAAATTACGATTTTAATTTTTTCGACACAGGAAATTGACTTTTTATAGGAACGAGACAAACTAATAGGGGTGTAGACTATTTAATGGATTAAATGCAATTAAATAAATGGGAAAAATCTATTAAATAGTTTGTATCTGTTAGACCCCAATTTGGGTAACACAGATACAGAATTTTCCTTCAATCTTTCATTCATTCACTACCTTAATATACATTAATGTCAGGATTGTCTCCATTTAAGAGAAATTCTTTAATCTATATCGCTAGCAATTATTTAGGGTTTATATCCAGCTTCAAGAATTTCCAACACAAGAGCACCAGGGCGTCCTCGTTCAGCATTAGGACACTGATATTAAAAGACCAAAATTCGGAGCAGCGATGAGGCCAGAATATGAAAACAGTGAGCAAAGTTTTGCATTAATCACAACTAAACTATTAGCTTATGTTTTAAAATACTTATTTCTTCACAATTAAAAACAATATCTAAAATATCTTGTACCTTTGGTCAGTTTATGTTATCTGATGTAGCACCTTGGTCCTGTAAAACGTTATTTCACACTGTGTATAGGAGAAAAGACAATAAAGTCTAACTGTCTCACTATAATAAAAAATATATTTAGTAGCGCTCCTACCCTATATAGACTGTATAAGCTCCGCCCACTTCTGATCTGAAACTACTGTGACGTACTATACGTTAACCGTATTATACTGTGACTGCTGTAAAATGGATTATGGGTATCACTTCTGCCGGAAGTAGTAGCAACATGTTTTGTTTATGTGCGGTTTGGGAGTAACACGCGCTGTTTGTGGTTGCACTTTTTTTTTTTTTACTAGAAGAAGCATAAGTTTCTTAATGAACAGTACTATAAACCAAGCCCGTGCACAGAGGGGTGGTGTCCCGGTGCCTAGAGCACGCCTCATCTGCCCTCATCGGCTGAGGTGTCCCTCTCCCCCAACCCCCCAAAGCGTTCTGTTAATCCTGACTCTGATAATCCACTCCGTGTTTTCTCCCCCGCTCAGCATCACTCACAATCCGTGTGAAGAGATTTCCCGAAGGTCGCTGCATGAACAGGTAGATGCATTACAACCCACATTACAGTCAGTGGTCGATCCTCCGAATGAATCATTTGCTAGTGTAATTATTTGCTCTCGGTCTTCTAAAAGTGATAACACCTTCTACAAAATATCCACGTCTAATCAAATTTACTCGATCAGATCTAATATAAACAAGACCAAATTTGCTGTTGTTGGCCCACTCTAAACAGAAAACAACAACAATGCCTTCACAAAAAATATATATATAAATATATATATATATATATATATATATATATATATATATATATATATATATATATATATATATATATATATATATATATATATATATATATTAAAAAGCTCAGTTAAATCATTATATAGAATATTTAGCAGTTTGTCACACAAAAAGTCTTGTAATAAGGTGTATTTCCCATTATAATCGCATGTCTTAGTTTATACTAGTAATCTATAAAACATCATATTAATTATTATTTGATTAAAAACCATAATAATAGTAGGATCATTAAAAAAAATGTTTTCAATGAGTTGTTTATAAGAATATATATATACCATTTATTAAATGCTGTAAAAGAAACAGATAAACATAAATGTAAAACAGTAAATAGTTTATTTTTTAGCAATGTGAATTGATGTTATATCAAAACTCCTTTCTTTCTTTTTTCTTTCTTTTTTCTTCCTTTTTTTCTTTCTTGTTATTTCATTCATTCTTGTCTTTCTTGCTATCTTTTCTTTTTTATTTCTTGATCTCTCTTTCTTTCTTTCTTTCTTTCTTTCTTTCTTTCTTTCTTTCTTTCTTTCTTTCTTTCTTTCTTTCTTTCTTGTTATTTCATTCATTCTTGTCTTTCTTGCTCTCTCTTTTCTTTCTTTCTTTCTTCTTTCTTTCTTTCTTTCTTTCTTTCTTTCTTTCTTTCTTTCTTTCTTTCTTCTTGCTTGCTTGCTTGCTTGCTTGCTTGATCTAGAGCAGGGGTGCACACACTATTTCAGCATGCGAGCTACCTATAAAATGACCAAGTCAAAATGATGTGCCTATTTTAAAAATGCATAAATAATATCTATATTTTTAATGTAATGCTTTCTGCCCACACCACCGTTGCGATCGACCTGTCTGGAATCGTGATCTAGACGTATTTGATCTAGAGGGTTAGACGGATCGGCTCAAGCAGGACGCCATACATACACTAATCCACACACTCATTCACACTCTCATTAACACACTCATTCACACATACGTTCACACTCACCCATTCACTCATTCACACTCTCATTAACACACTCATTCACACATACGTTCACACTCACCCATTCACTCATTCACACTCTCATTAACACACTCATTCACACATACGTTCACACTCACCCATTCACTCATTCACACTCTCATTAACACACTCATTCACACATACGTTCACACTCACCCATTCACTCACATAATGCAGCATATCCAATACACTACTTACAGGTTTTTGGAAAGTGGGAGGAAATTCAACACAGAGTAGCTTTAGGGGGCTCTGGAACCATTAGCAATGATGATGATGATGATTAGTAGTAGTAGGAGGCGGAGGAGGAGATATGAAACTAAAAAAAAGTGATGAAATGAGGAAAGACAGCCAATATGGCAACCACTACAGTGCCACCGGTCTTGTCTGGTGCAGGCATAGCTGTTCAGATCGCTCTCTCTCTCTCTTACACACACACACACACACTGTTTGCATGTGAATGTGCAGCTGTAAAGGACCATGCCAACAAAACTGTTCACACCTGTGGCGTGTAATTTCTACCCAAATTGTGCTCTGCTGTTTGGGGAATTACAAACTCATATTAAGAGATTATGTTTCACATTATATTTCACATCCTTTTTTAAAGGAAAGTAAGTTGCTTGAGTTTTACAATAAAATTATATTTATGGCAAAACAAAAATTAGTATAAATAATAAAATGTTGAATAAAAAGGGTGTACATGATGATGCATGAACTATTTTTATGATGAATGAATGGTGTGATGAAGCACGGAATTCTACACATCAGTCAGACACCTTTTCTGGAATGAAGCGAATCATGTATATAGGTTTGTCTTTCATTGTTTTCTTTTGGTTTTCTTTTCGGCTTGATTGAGGACGTGCCCTGGAATGTGTAAGAACTGGAATGTCGAGCAAGAACGAGCAGGAAGGGTGAGCTCTTATCTAACTTCTGAAACTTTGAGTTAATGTATATCTACTGTATAATTTTAAATCTCATTTATCACAGTGACACAGTGACTTTACTCCATACCCTACTATTAAAAGACAAATACACTATATGGAAAAACGTATTGGGACACCTGACTTTTCCAGCTATATGTAGTTAATTTCTACACTGTTAGCACAGGTAAGTTGAAGGCAGATAATTGTATAGAAAGTCTTTGGATGCGGCAGCATTTCATGAAGATATGGTTTGAAGTGGAATTGGTTGAAGTGGAAGAACTTGAGTAGACTTCTATAGAGTGCTAACCTCAACCCTACTGAACACCTTCTGGATGAATTGGAATTCTGACTGCACCCCAGGCCTCCTCACCTCACCTATATCAGTACCTGACTTTACTAAACCAGTACCTGGCTTTGGCTTTGGATCCGAAGATTGTGCGTTCAAATCCGGGCCACACCAAGCTGCCAAACAGTTCAAATGCATTTTTAATGCAAGAAGTGCTACTTTAGGAATCTGTGAAAGATGTAGGTCTTTATGTGTGTTTTAAAGACTGATAATGTCTTTCACCTCAGAGCCAGAACAGTGTAGAGTCTGGGTTAGGGTTAACCCTAACTCATTAAAAATATCTCAACATTTGCGATCATCACAGATCCAACACCAGCTTCTCCATGCCAGAGCCTTTAAACACTCAAAGAGGTCCAATGTCCAAACTCCACATGAATTTGGATCCAAATGGTGCTGGTACGTCTCTAGATGTGTCGGGATGTTTGCAGCATCTACTTCTTTAAAGGTCCATAATCTTCATTAGGTGGGATGTGACTGGAGCTGGCACAACCTCAGGATGCCTCGGGATGGGTAAAGAGAGAGAAGCAGTGGAGAAAAATTATTGTAGCTGCTGTTGATGATATTAACATGCACAGGTTGATAATGTGCATGTGATTAGATGTTCTGGAGCACAATGTTATGATATATGATGTGTGTTATGTGAAGAACTCGCTAAAAAGATTTTTAATCTGCACTTAAACTGGGAGAGTGTGTCTGAGCCATGAACACTGTCAGGAAGACTATTCCAAATTTTAGGAGCTAAATGTGAGAATGTTCTACCACCTTTAGTGGACTTTGCTATTCTAGGAACTACTAGAAGTCCAGAGTTTTGAAATCTCAAGGAGCGTGACGGATTGTAGTGTGTTAGGAGACTGGAGAGATACATAGGAGCCAAACCATTTGGTGTTTTGTAGGTAAGTAGCAGTAGTTTGTAGTTGATTAGAAACTTAACAGGTAGCTAGTGTAGGGACGAGAAGATTGGGGTTATATGATCATATTTTCTCGACCTTGTGAGAATTCTGACTGCTGCATTTTGGACAAACTGTAGCTTGTTTATTAATGATGCAGGACATCCACCTAGTGGACAAATTCTCATTATGTTGTGAAAGAGAAATCAACATGGGCATGTAGATTAGCTTTGTGAGAAGAAAAGGACAGTTGATTGTCCAAGGTTCCTGAAAATGTCCACAATTATTTGTGCCTTTAGTTTGTTTGTTTATGACGTCAGCATAAATGTGATATTTGAGAAATTGTGAACTTGTAAGGTATAAAGGTTACTGTTATGATTTCTAATAAAATGATTATTATCAGCCTTTAAGTTTTTTTTTTTAAACTGATGCATCATTTTGTGTACCAAATTGTTGACATTGAGACTATTTGAAAAAAACACCATTATGCTGGCCATTTTGTCTGTCTGGAAGCAGTCGGATGTGTCACATGAATAATAACAGGGTGTATTTTAATTTTCTACATTTTCTTCTCCTGAACCCTTGGGTGTGTCACCTTGATCCAGGCTGGTAAACCCTGTTGGGGTTTGCTTTCAACTCTAGACTCAGACAGGAACATACATTTTTAATGTCCATAACATACTTTCTTTTTTCCCCTTTCCTCACATCCTGATACTGGGACAGTCTGTTTCTTTTTTTTTTTCCTCACACAAACTCTCTATAGACACACACACACACACACACACACACACACACACACACACACACACACACACACACACACACACACACACACACACACACACACACACACACACACACACACTTTGTTATCCCCTGTAAACAGACCCCAATTTCTTTGTTTTCCAACAAAAGCAGGATGACATCACTGGAGCAAAGCTTGAAGACAGACGTGTGTGAGGGGGGCGTAGACGGAGAGGTGGAGCAAAGCAAGGAAGTGCTGCACAATGCTGACATCAGACTGTTCACTGCATCCATTCACTGCACAAGCACAATTGGGCTCCTTTATAATATATCTATCAGGTAGATTTAAGAATAGAAGTTGCTGACTGTCTATTGCCAGCTGTGTGAAAATGTGAGAATAACAGGAAAATGATGTGGGTAGGAATTACTGATGCTGGAAAAGAAAAAGAATCAGCGGATGAGGTATACGTTTCAGCTGAGCTCAGCAGAGCCTGTCTGGAATCTTTCATACGTCTCTGGCGCCCTCATGTGGTTTAGGCATTTATTTAAAGATACATGTAAAATGAGTTCACGTTTTTTTTATCCCCAGTAATAAAAGGCGTAAAACCCGATTTTAAACCGATTTAAAAGTGAATTATTATAAAATGCATTAATGCTGAACGGGAGGTTAAGCAAATTAGAACCAAAAATGTGTGAATCAATGAATCAATGAATCAATGAATCAATAAATCAATCAATCTATCAATCTATCTATCTATCTATCTATCTATCTATCTATCTATCTATCTATCTATCTATCTATCTATCTATCTATCTATCTATCTATCTATCTATCTTTCTTTCTTTCTTTCTTTCTTTCTTTCTCAATTTCTTTCTCTTTCTCAATTTCTTTCTTTATTTCTTCCACTCTGTGTATTTCTGGCTTTTCCTGTCTTTCTTTTCTTTCATCCATTCAGATGGTGTTTGTTTGTTTTATTGATAATTTCCTAAATCAATATTTCATCAATCTTTTTTTTTAAAGGCATTATTCTTCAGGTGCTCTTCATATTAGAGCATACACAATGTGTAAGTGTCTTTTATTACGCAGAAGGGTGTAGCTTTTACTTGAAGTTTTTGTGTGTGTGTGAGTGAAAATAAGTGCAAAAAAGACAAGCACCTGTTTGATATCACCCCTAGAAATTAGTCATATGACCAATCTTGGGGATCTCAGTGCAGACTTATACATGTCCATGTTATCTCAGATAATATTCAAATAATAAATGATACCTGGTAAAGGAAAAAAGTTTGGTTACCCCAAAACAAACTATCCCTGTTTTAGGACTCTAGTGAGAAATGAAGAAGAAACTAGGGATGAAACTCAGGAGAAAAGAGACAGTACATGTAAAAACCTTCGGAAAAACTCTACTCTAAAAAGATTCATAGTAGGAAAAAATAGAGAAAAGAGGTAGTTATGGGTTAAATCAAAGGAATTTTTTATGGTTTTAAATAATTAACATTCAGGAAAAATACAGAAACAAACCCTAGTATGGCTCATTGGATTAAAATTAATTTTTAAAAAATGCACAAAATAAAATAGGTATAAATTTTTATGAAACATTTATTTGTTCACTTTCCTAGTACATATGCTAAACAAAACATTTTTCAATTCAAGATATTTGATTTTTATTAAATTCAAATGTAATGCAGTTTCGAGTTTTATTTGCCGGTCTGATTGTAAGACTAAGAAATATAAAATTGACATTGATAAAGGTCAGAAACATGTTTCTAAAGCTTCCATTAAATACAATTCAGTACATTGCTGAGATTATTAAAACATTTAAAAAATGTATGCTTTTTTCTTTTACCCTTTCAGTGCAGTACAGATGAGATGCAATGTTTCAAGTGTTACTTCAGAACCTCTTTTAAAAAAAAAAACTGAAGAAAAAACTTCAAGTAGTTCTGGTTTAAGAGTCTCTTATATCTCTTTGTGTCCATCTGCAGATGTGGGTGTGCTGAAGAACGTTTCCAACTCCAGCAGCAAAACAGGCAGAATACCGTCCAATAACGCCAAACCCTCCCAGGAACAACGCAGTCCTCTATAAACACAAAGTAAGAATCAGAGCCAGTGGTTAAGGTGCTGGGTTACTGATTGTAAGATCGGGGGGTTCAAGCCCTGGTATCGCCAAGCTGCCACTCTTGAGGGCCCTTGAGCAAGGCCCTTAACCCTCTGTGCTCCGAGGGCACCATATCATGGCTGATTCTGCGCTCTGACCCCAGTTTCTGAGCAAACTGGGATATGTGAAGAAAATAATTTTACTGTGCTGTAATGTACATGTAACAAATAAAGGCAAACAAATAAAATATTCTATATATCAGATTAAAGGAGCAGTATTTGGTCATTTATCAGAGACTAGAAACATCTTCAAACATTAAAACTGCTCTTTTAAACTCTCAAAAATATCTGGAAACTGTTGCTATTTGTGTAAATCTTGACCTCAAGTATCAAGATCCTACACCTGGGATCTCCAAACTTTTGTTCACCTCAGACCAGCTTTGGTTTAAGACTTCGTGTTTAATTATATATATATATATATATATATATATATATATATATATATATATATATATATATATATATATATATATATATATAAAAAAATCAAAGGTTTTAGTCACCTGTCATCGAGGATCAAAAAGCCCCTCTGTTGAAGTTTCTGAACATCTGCTGAGGCACCGAGAACCTGGTGAAGGTTCACCTCTGGGCTGAACGCTGCCCAGTGCTTCTCCACCAAAACCAAACAGATTAACATGAGGGTTAGTTTCCACAACTCATCCAACACAACTAATTCAGGGCATGAAACAACCGGTACCTGCATTTTAAACCAACAGAAATAACTGTGTTTGGATAAATATTGAATAAAACACTCTGGTTGTGCTGTTACAGGTAGCTTGTAATATTAGTGTCACTAAAGCAAAACTGGTTCAATTCCTCTGACAGTAAGTGATTTATTGCTCTTAGAAAATGCCTGCCAACAATTAAAATGTTTGATTCATTAAAGAATGTCATGTTGCACTTTTTATCCATTTATCGTTACATGTAATGTATAAACACTTGATGCATATACTTTTTTTCAGTTTTGATTTGACAAATAAAATATAAAACATTCAGAAAGACAGGCTTTGTTGGTGTATATTATTGTATATATACAGTGAGGAAAATAAATATTTGAACACGCTGCTATTTTGCAAGTTCTCCCACTTAGAAATAATGGAGGGGTCTGAAATGTTCATCGTAGGTGCATGTCCACTGTGAGAGACATAATCTAAAAAAAAAAAATTTTTTTTTACTATTTATTTGTATGATACAGCTGCAAATAAGTATTTGAACACCTGAGAAAGTCAATGTTGATATTTGGTACAGGAGCCTTTGTTTGCAATTACAGAGGTCAAACATTTCCTGTAGTTTTTCACCAGGTTTGCACACACTGCAGGAGGGATTTTGGCCCACTCCTCCACACAGATCTTCTCTAGATCAGTCAGGTTTCTGGCCTGTCTCTGAGAAACACGGAGTTTGAGCTCCCTCCAAAGATTCTCTATTGGGTTTAGGTCTGGAGACTGGCTAGGCCACGCCAGAACCTTGATATGCTTCTTACAGAACCACTCCTTGGTTATCCTGGCTGTGTGCTTCGGGTCATTGTCATGTTAGAAGACCCAGCCTCGACCCATCTTCAATGCTCTAACTGAGAGAAGGAGGTTGTTCCCCGAAATCTCGCAATACATGGCCCCGGTCATCCTCTCCTTAATACAGTGCAGTCGCCCTGTCCCATGTGCAGAAAACCACCCCCAAAGCATGATGCTACCACCCCCATGCTTTACAGTAGGGATGGTGTTTTTGGGATGGTACTCATCATTCTTTTTCCTCCAAACACGTTTAGTGGAATTATGACCCAAAAGTTCTATTTTGGTCTCATCTGACCACATGACTTTCTCCCATGACTCCTCTGGATCATCCAAATGGTCATTGGCAAACTTAAGACGTGCCTGGACATGTGCTGGTTTAAGCAGGGGAACCTTCCGTGCCATGCATGATTTCAAACCATGACGTCTTAGTGTATTACCAACAGTAACCTTGGAAACGGTGGTCCCAGCTCTTTTCAGGTCATTGACCAGCTCCTCCCGTGTAGTTTTGGGCTGATTTCTCACCTTCCTTAGGATCATTGAGACCCCACGAGGTGAGATCTTGCATGGAGCCCCAGTCCGAGGGAGATTGACAGTCATGTTTAGCTTCTTCCATTTTCTAATGATTGCTCCAACAGTGGACCTTTTTTCACCAAGCTGCTTGGCAATTTCCCCGTAGCCCTTTCCAGCCTTGTGGAGGTGTATAATTTTGTCTCTAGTGTCTTTGGACAGTTCTTTGGTCTTGGCCATGTTAGTAGTTGGATTCTTACTGATTGTATGGGGTGGACAGGTGTCTTTATGCAGCTAACAGGTGCATCTATTTAAAGATAATAAATGTAGTGGAGGTGGACATTTTAAAGGACGACTAACAGGTCTTTGAGGGTCAGAATTCTAGCTGATAGACAGGTGTTCAAATACTTATTTGCAGCTGTATCATACAAATAAATAGTTTAAAAATCATATATTGTGATTTCTGGATTTTTTTTTTTAGATTATGTCTCTCACAGTGGACATGCACCTACGATGACAATTTCAGACCCCTTCATGACTGCTAAGTGGGAGAACTTGCAAAATAGCAGGGTGTTCAAATACTTATTTTCCTCACAGTATATTATATATATATATATATATATATATATATATATATATATATATATATATATAAAATGGCTGTTTATATTTCATAGAATGTAATTTCCGATTAAAATGAGATTTTTCCATACCTTATGGGAAATCCCTTCAGTCAATCGGAGTCCCATGACCAACACCTCCTCCAGACTGCAGACACGACACGACACAGCAGAGGTTAATATCCTGAGCGTGCGGTATGTTCAGTACTTGACAAGTTGTGAATGTATGAATGAAGCTCACAGGCCTTGCTGACTAAGCTGTATGCGTCTGCGTGTTGCATGTCCGTGTTGCTGCACTTCTCTCATCCAGAAGTCTGGCTCTAAAGTCTGAGTGCGAGCCTCCCGATGGATCAAGCCCAGAGCTCGAGGAACGAACCGACCATGAGCTCCTGAAACACAACCGAGTACACGAACAGCAAACTGAACTCCAGCTTTTTTTCCTGTACGAGAACTGAAGACATCTTTCTTATCTCTCTCTTTTTGTCTGTGTATCTATTTCTGTCTCTCTTTCTGTGCATCTGTCTATCTCTGTCTGTCTCTCAGTGTGTGTATGTTTATCTTTTTGTCTTTTTGTATTTATGTCTGTTTTTTGTCTTTACCTTTCTACATTTTTTATCTTTTACCCTTCCTCCCTCCCTTCCTCTTTTTTGTCTGTTTTATTCAGACTCTCTCTCTCTCTCTCTCTCTCTCTCTCTCTCTCTCTCTCTCTCTCTCTCTCTCTTTCTCTTTCTCCCATCAGTATGAATAAACATTTCAGATTGAATTTACATAAGTAAAAACGTACCTGGTCCAACTCCTATATACGGCTGTGCTCTCCAGTAGCCCAGGTTGTGTGTGCTTACAGCATTCTAAACAAATCAAACAGAAACATCGCTGTAGCTTTAGAGTCATAAAATTTCCACTTTAAACCATCACTTTTCTGCACTCACATGTCTGGCGAAGTTGGACACCTCGTACTGCAGGAATCCGGCCTGCTCCAGAACCTTCCGAGCGGACTTGTACATGGAGGCAGACACATCATCAGCAGGCATGCTGACGTTTCCCTGCTCTACCTGCTTGTACAGGTGAGTTCCTCTCTCCAGGGTCAGCTGGTACAGAGACACATGATCATCACACACACGCAGAACTTCCTCCAACTCTCTCTCCCACGATGCGACTCTCTGACCTGGAATTCCAAACATGACATCGACCGAAACACGTCCGGGGCAGAGGGTCCGAGCTTCTTCCAGAGTCTGCAGAGCCTGCTGCGGGTCATGATCCCTCCCGAGAACCCTCAGGCTGGACTCGTTCAGAGACTGTGAAGAGATAAATTCACGTACCAGGAGAATCTGCTCAGTGGCACAGATATGGGTTGTGGCTTTTTTTGTACTTTGCATGAGGTAGTCTGCATTGGTGTAGAGACAAATCGTATAGCTGAAGGTTCATAGTTCAGTGGTTAAAAGCTTTAAAGCCTATAGAGCCCTGGAGTCTTTCATTTTCTTTGGAACTCTCTAGAACCCTCAGGTCTGTAGAAATTATTTTTCAAAACACTTAAAACAGCCCATAGTATCTTCTGGTCTGTAGAAATTATTATAACTCCAAAAACCAGAAGATACTATGGGCTGTTTTAAGTGTCTTGAAAAGTTCTTTAATGGATTTGAGAATGACCTAGAAAGAATTCATTACTACAAACCATATAGACCTTAATGTCTTTAGAACCTTCATCTCTCATAGGACCTGCATGCTTTTTGGGTTGAGGTGAATTTTTCTGTTGTAGAGTAACATGTTTGCCCCATTAAGTGTGTGTGTGTGTGTGTGTGTGTGTGTGTGTGTGTGTTCACACCTGCACCCCAACAGAAAACCGATTGACTCCGGCAGACACGAAATCTCTGAGTGCGGTTCTTCCTGAGGGCGCAGGGTTCACTTCAAGCGTCACTTCGGCGTGTTTGCGGAGGCGCGCGTGTGCCGAGACGCTCTCTAGTACAGCAGTTACTGTGGAGGTTAGGGCCAGGCTTGGAGTTCCTCCGCCAAAGAACACTGAGCTGATCCTACACAGAACATATACTTCTTGTAAACAAATGCCATATAACTAACATTCAGTATCCGAATGAACAACATAAGTAGAATTCTGCATTTCTGTGTACAGTGGTTACTCGGGTGCTTGGAAAAAAAAATCACAAATGTTTGTGGACACCTGACCGTAAGACTGGTATGCGGTTTATAAATATTCCATTCTACACAGAGTCCTAATTCTCTCTTATAATAGCATCCACTTTTCTGGGAAGATGTTCCATTAGATTTTGTGGAGATTTGTGTGAGATTGTTTCAGCCACACGAATCTTAACAAAGTCAGGTGCTGATGTAGGTGAGGTGAGGAGGCCTGGGGTGCAGTCAGCGATCACATTCATCCCAATGGTGTTCAATAAGGTTGAGGTCGAAGCTCTATCACAGGAGATCTTCATGGAGCTGCTTTGTGTTCTGGGGCATTGTCATGCTGGAGCAGGTTTGGGTAAAGGGAATATTTACAATTGTATGCCTCCATATTTACAATCGTATGCCTCCAACTTTGGTAACAGTTTGGGAAAGAAACCACATATAGCTGGAAAGTCAGTCAAGTAATTTAGTCCATATTGTGTCTTATTTCTTGCATGTAGTTTAGCAAATTGTCTCAATTGTCTTTGAGTCAGTTTGCCAATAGCACCAACTTATGAGTCATAACAATGAGGAAGAAACTTTTCATGGAAAACTATTCACCGCCCTCTACTGGGTGACATTGAATGAAGGGATTATAAACTATTACAGTACACAGGAGTATCAGGGTGTGTGTGTGTGTGTGAGTACATACTGAGAAACTTGGCTGAGCTGCAGCAGTGTCCGGATCTCCTGCTGAAGGCATTCTGTCATAACCTCGTTATTCACCGAGCGAGGGATGTACTTGTTAAAGTTGCAGTAAGAGCATCGCTTCAAGCAGTACGGCCACTTTTCGAAAAGAAAAAGAGAGTCTACATGTTGGCAGTCTGAAGTTTGCTTCTTAGGAGTTGGAGCTACAATTATTATTCATATTATTATATTTTTGTGATTTGGATAATTGTTGTGTTTGTTGGCACTGGTCATTATTTTTTTTACTGTTATATAATTGCTATTTAATACATAACAGGGAAGTGTAAACTTAGTAGACTTTGGATCTGAAGGTCATGAGTTTAAATCCCAGCCACACCACACCAAGCTGCCACTCCATGTGGCCCTTAAGCAGGGCCCTCAACACCATTGCTGGTTAGTTGCATGAATTAGATAAATAATTTAGTGTGTATCCGCAATAGGAAATGTAATTAATGCACCACATAAAGACAGGAAGACACTGTGATACTCACATGGACATACAGTGAAGCCTGTTCTGGATGTCCTGCAGGACTTTGCTCCTGACTGCTGTAAACTTTAATTCCTCCTGCCTGCTCACCCGGACACATCAAACCCGAGCGCCTCCAGACAGCACACAAAATATTCATATTTAACCCATATATTTACGCCATATTGTCTTTTAGCAACGAATGCATTTCAACTATTTAACATATTATATATACATATAAAATATATACATAAAATTTTCAAAACAACTCAAACTCGTGCCAGGAAAACATTTGCGGAACTATTTTACGGATACACATGTTGGTTCTGTCCCAAACGGAAAGATCTTTTCCTGCGCACTTCGGGCTATGCAAGTGACTGGCAATGAGCAGCTGAAATAGTGCTCTCTAGCGGCCTAATGAGGTAACACACGGATTACTTTTGTAGTATATTATTTGTTTTACTTATTATTTTTTTATTATTATTTATTACTATGTAATAGTTATTATTTATTAAATACAGTATTATTATTATTAGTGTTGTGTTATGTAGTGTGTGTTGATGCTGTTATTAAAACATAAATCCCTTATTACATTTACGTTAGAAACTCCATAGAACTTCTAAGCTTATAAAACATTTTGTACTTATTATTTAAAACTAGGTGTCCGCCTTCCTAGATTTTGTCTTCTTTTTTCTGCTTTTGCAAGTGTGTGATGTCGTTCGAATATTCACAATAATCCAAAACTATAAAACACTATATAAAAAACAACAACAACAACAACAACAACAACCAATATTTATTATTTTAATAAGTATTATAGTAAGTAATAAGACCTCTGGACCACCTCAAGCATGTAAAAACAGTACCAAACAAAATTAAATGTTTTTATTAATAAAATATGTACTTTTATAAATGTATATAAAAGTACCAGTTAAAAGTTTGGATACACCCTTTCATTCGGTGTTTATTATTATTATTTTTATTATTATTATTATTATTTTCAACATTATACATTAATACCGAAAACATCCAAACTATGAAAAAAAAACACGTATGGAATTATGTCTAAATTATTGTTTAACAACCAAGAATTTTTTTTATATTGTACATTGTGGATGCCTTCAATATTAATGTACAGTAGTAAAACAACTAAAAATACAGAAACATGCCATGTATTTTTACATATATTATTTTTTTCGCAGAACCCAAACTCGTGCTAAGAGAAAATTTGTTGCACGGAACTATTTAACGGTTGCACACATGGTTCTGTCCTAAACGGAAATATAGCTCCCTTTGCACATCGGGGTATGCAAGTGACTGGCAATGAGCAGATTAAATTATTGCCACCTAGCGGCTGAGAGAGGTAACACATACATTACCTTTTTAATATTTGTTTTACAAAAACAATTGGATATATTGTTGGTTTTGAGTGGTAAGACTTGCTTTTATTTATTTTGTTATTATTTATTTGTATATATTAAACAACATATTTAAACAACCCAAACCTTAATTTAACAAGAAAATGTAAATCTGGCAACCCATGAAGTACTTTCGGTTTCTTTTCTAACAGCACAGTGGCGTCTTGGTGGCATTTTTTCTTCTGAATATAACATCTTTTTTATTTCTATTCGTGAAAAAAAATGTTGTTAATACACCGACTGTATTATTTTTCTATATTATAGTTTGTGTATAAGGTCCTTTTGCCTAAAAATCCAAGGTAAGAACGCTTCCTGATCCTGCTGCATCATATACACGCACATCGCACTTTTTCTGTTTACACATTTAATGTGATTGTATATTTATTATATTTATTAGCACGCAGAAATGTCAGTAACATCATTTACATATTCTACTCATGAATATATCAGATTTGCATTGTGCATATGAGACTGGAATGAAGAGGAATGTGTAAAAGAATGAGCAATTCTTGATTTTTAATTTGTTAATACCCTCATCTACATTTCTCACGTGGAAAAAGTTCAAAGTTTAAGTGCATTCTACCTGAACTGGGATCACGTGTACTCAAGACGTCAGAAAGTCACGTGTTTTATACAGTGTCTGTAAAAAGTTTGGAAACCTCATGATCTTGGAATCTTATAATCTCAAAATACACCAGAAGTGGACAAGAAATGCCTGGAAGAAGGTTCTGTCTACAGATAAGGGGAAATGGGACATAGTTGCCTCCACCAGAAGAACTTGTAGGACAGAGAACAGGACAGAAGATGTTATCAGACTGCCTCACCCACACAGTCACATGGGTTGGAAACCTGATAGTTTAGGGTTGTTTTGAAGCAGGGAATGTTGGAGACTTGTTCCAGGTAAAAGGAACCAACATGGCAACCATTCCAGCACCATGCAGTTCCGTCTGGACTGCGGCTCATTGGAACCCAATTCACCGTACAACAAGATGATAAATGGAAACACACGTCCGAGTTCTGTAAGCGTTATTTACAGATCAGACAGTCAACTGGACCTAAATCCTATTGATCTACTCTGGGATGAACTGGATCACAAGATCAGAAAGAAAACTCCAACCAGTGAAGAACCGTTAGAAGACTGTATGTGAAAAGTTAATTCAAAGACAATATGATGTCTAAAGTGTCTACAATAGTCATGAATAATCATCTGTAAATATCATTTACATTTAAAGTCTATGTAACTTTTGCGCAGTGATTTTGAACCAATCAGAATCAAGTATTCAAACAAACTTTAGTATGATTGAAAATGATTGTATAAGTAAAAAAGTAAGAAAAAAAAGCTTAATTAATATTACTTACTTAATCTCTCTCTCTCTCTCTCTCTCTCTCTCTCTCTCGCTCTCGCTCTTGCTCTCACACTATTCATTAAAATGTATTCAAATGAATGTAACTGTATCGCAGTACTTTTTCTTTTGTATATGATTCCAAGCAGCAGAAATGTAGATCTAAAGAAACTATAGATAAAATGATAAAATGACAAGTAATTATAATAAAGCGTCATTCCGATCGATTCATTTCCAATGTTGGGACGTGACCGTGTTATAAGGTGATAATCCACAGCTAGTTGTGAGGCTTTACACCGTTTTAATGCTTTTCAGATCGTGCACTGAAACGGTGTAACACACACAAATAAAACTCCGTCAGAACACTCAGCAACAGACAGAAGTGTTGTACGTCTCTTTTTCCACACAGGCGAATGACGAACTGAAAGAAGATGGCAGCAGTCGAAGGTAAGTGACCTGACTTTGACTCATATGTCAGTGTATAATATACGGTAAAAAAAAAGAAAATAAAAGACTCTTCTTGCTTTGTTTGAACTCAGATACTTCGCCCGATTGCCACTCCGTCCCAGTGAGGCGCAAGAATAGCATTACTGATCCTCCTCTTAGTGAGTTAACTATCTGTCTACATGCTTACATTTATTCCTTCATGCATGTATTACAATGTTTATTTAAACTACATCCTGTTTTCCAGTGTGTATTATGGCGTTTGGAAGCTCTGGTGATCAGCAGTTCTCTCTCACCGAGTCGATCCTGCAGAAAGCAGTCTTTACTGGTGCAGAGCCTAACAATATATTAACTACGAAGACTTGTGGAAACGTGTGTGAAAGAAATGTGACTCTGGTCAACACTCCAAATCTGGACAATCACAAAATATTACACTACATGCTGAAAAAAGAGTTCAAGAAGGCGATTTGTTTCTCGTGTCCGGGACCGCACGCCGTCCTGTTCGTGCTGAATGCGTCAGAGGTGCCACAGAATGTATTCGCCGTTTTCAACCCGGTGGTGCAGTGTTTTGGAGAACACATCCTGAACCTTACAATGATCATTTTCTACCATGAAGAAAAGACGTTGAGTTCGCCGTTAGAGGAAATGGTGAAAAAGAATAAACAATTGATGGAGCTTCTTAAAAAATGCGGTCATAGGTATCTGGTCTTCGACAGGATGAAGAACAGGAACGAGGGCACTGTAATAAGGAAACTGTTTGAGGAAATAGACAAGATGGAGGAAAAGCATGGGATTTTCACGAATCGGGAGTTTGAAGATGCTGATAAGCGAATCAGGATAGAAGAGAAAATCCTACAAGATAAGAGAAAGAGGGAGGTCAGGGTCATGAGGGAGGAGCTGGAGCAGAAGTATTCTGCAGAAAAGGAAGATCTGGAAAAAGAAATAAGAATTTATGAAGAAAAGATCAGATTAGAGAACAGGGAAAAGGCTGAGGTGCAGGTCGCAGACAGACTCGGCGTCACTCTCAGACTCGTCGATTACATGGCAGCGGTAGGAAAAGGAGCGGTTGCAGGGGCAGTGATAGCGAAGGTGTTAGGGTTTCCGGGGATGGCCATAGGAGCAGGGGTTGGTGCAGCATTCGGTTGTTTATTAGGTGGTGCAGCTGGAGCAGTTTGGAACATTATTAATGATGCTTGGGCAGATTTTAGAAGAGACACAACTTAACAACGAATAGGTACTTTAACTGTAGGCGTTCACACGTTGGCAAGTACAATGGTCCTCGAACATGCCGTCCTTTTCATAATCACAGTCCACAGCCAACACGTGGATCAGGATTTACAGGAATTGATGTTAAAACACAAAATTACTGTTTCCCACTGCGTTCTTGGTGTTTTGTCACTGCAATACCTCGTATATGTTACACAAATGAACTATACACAAACCTTCCTGCATGCAACCAGAAATAATTTATAGTTTGGTAGAAATAGTAGCCAATCACAGTGAAGAAAGTGGGATATAGAAGTTATAGGGGGATATGAATGGGGGTTTATACAGGTGCAAATGAACTAAAGGAATAAAGAAAACTGTGTTTATTATCTATACACCAGCACCTTGGTCTGTAGACCTCAAGATCTGAAAACGGAATCAACAGAATTTCCAAGTAGGACTCGATATTAAAGAAGACAAACTAAAGTTAAAGAGATGAGAAGCTCCTTAGACTTTGAATTCCATGCTGTCAGAAAGTTTACAGATTTTCTGTTTGGTTGCATCAGACAGTTTTTTAAGAGCTTTTGAAGGAGCACTTTAATCTTCCATGAAACATCTGCCTTTTGTATTAGCCATTCCATTTCTGTGCTATTTCTTGGTTTGGCTCATCATCATATTGAACAAGTCTGTTCCTCCTTGCAGAGACAACCAGCTTTCGAGATAAAATATTCTTATTTCTATAAGAATCAATCTTTATGAACCAACTGTTGCAAAATACAGCCTCAAAGCATCACTAATCCACCTTTTTTGATTATTCTACAGTGGTTTTGAGGTTCATTTGTTTGTTAGGTATTCCCTTAAAATCTCCAAAATGATTAACAGCACGCATGACTATAAATTTGTTTATTTGACCCCAAATCACTGTGCTGTGCACATTGGGGTTCTAATTATATTTAGGTCTTATATCCTCAGAAATAGGTTCCCTGGTGGTCTAGTGGTTAGGATGCGGTGCTCTCACCGCTGCGGCCCGGGTTCAATCCCCGGTCAGGGAACCAACCTCAGTAGTTAGGGTTGCACAAGTGTTGCACTCTTAGTGCCGGTCCCAAGCCCAGATAAATGGGGAGGGTTGCGTTAGGAAGGGCATCCAGCGTAAGAACATGCGGATGATCCGCTGTGGCAACCCCTAACGGGAGAAGCTGAAAGAAAGTTTATCCTTAGCAATATCCTTGTGCAGTATTACATTTTTATTTCCGGCCAAGATTTTACCCAAGCACAGCGAGCATTAAAGAAAGATTATGATACATAACATGCTGTGGTGCTGAAAATTGGAGTTGTGTCCTTGCCCAAGAATAACCATTTTATATTTTTTTTGTTCATGTTGTAATAGATGTATATACAGTAGAAAATGTATTGATGTGTTTCTAGTTTCATTATTTTTTTGTGAGGGGTGAAAATACTTTTAGAGGGATAATAAAGCACTTTAACCCAAAGTAAACAAAAAGAATTATGAGTAATGTATTTTATCAAACATGAAATATATTTTGATTTTGTTCTCATAACAAAATACTGCCAAATACATATATATTTTGGTATTTTGCACACACAACTTACATCTCATGCGGATGTGACACACTAAATATCATGCCCGTGGATGTTTTGGGTGCTACAGTTTCTGAATGTGATTAAAACATTATTTGTCCAATAAAAGCAAATAATAAAGCAATATTTTTGCATGGTTTTTTTCTATTTGCTTTAAATTCATGCTTTATAGTATTTTTTATAATATACATCAGGGATCCACAACCACCTGGTCATGGACCGGTACTGGGCCATGGATCATTTGGTAGCGGGTCACACAGAAAGAATACTAAAAGTCCTATTTTATTTTCATTTTGGCATTGACAAAAAAGGACAGAAGGTGGACGTAGAGGTGGCAGAATTGAAGATGCTGCGATTTTCATCCTAAGTGATGAGGATGGACAGCTTTAGAAATTCGTTCATTAGAAGACAAGGTGAGATTGAGATGGTTTGGTCATGTAGAGAAGAGGGACATGGGGGGTATATCAGTAGAAGAATGCTGAGAATGGAGCCACCAGGAAGGAGGAAAAGAAGGAGGTCTATGGTGGTGAGGGAAGACATGCAGGTGGTTGGTTTCAAAGAGGCAAATGTAGAGGACAGTATGATATGGAGATGGAAGATCTGCTGTGTTGAAAAAAAAAAAAAAGACCATTTCCACCTGTGAGTCGAGTTACATGAGTTAAGTTACATTATAATTATATATGCAATAATTCACGTAATTATTAAATCATATAATATGTAATATCATATGCACATATATTGTGTTCAGTTATGCGCCAGTCAGTGGAAATATTGCCTGGTTGATTGTTTAATAAAGGTCGGGGAACACTAATATACATTAAATAAAAACTTTTATTTTTATAAGAAACAATTATAATCTATTGTTTTGTATATTTAGATAATTCTGTCAGGATTTTGGGGTCTAGTTAGGGTCCTATAATAATTTTCTTTGGGCTGTTATCCTTTTTTGTCCACCAGATGTAGCTACTGATTGCTGATTGTCCACACCTGAGTGCTATCTTTACAGTACTGTGTTTAAGTTCTCTGTGTCTTCAGCAAGTTTTGGAAAAGTTTTACTTACACCTTGCCCAACTTCTTCCTAGAAAAGACTTTGCCCTATTTAAAATAGGGCAAATTTCACACAGTTTCTTTCCCTGGTATATGCTGAAAGAGTTTGGCACCCATGCAGTCACCCCTGTTTCTAATCTTGGCCTGGACAAATACTCTTCCATGTTACTTTAAAAAAAATCACCTTGCTCATATAACCAGGTTAGTAATTCGATATGAAAATGATCATGACCCATAAATAAAAATGCAAACTCTAAATACAAAAATGGAGTAAATCTAAATTGTACTTTTTCATGCATCTGTTTTTTACTGAGGAGTTTCCATCTGGTCAAATTTTAAACTTTTTAACTTTCACTTTTATTAAAAGTATTTTACTTACTCAACTACATTTTGCAAAATCATTCGTTCCTTTTTATTGGATAAAAACTTAACTGGTCAAACAAGCTACAGACCCCCAATCAGAGTTGAGTGCGCGCTCTGTTTTTATTTCCTGACTCGAACTTGCCACAACACCCGTGACCGTGAGTTTTTTTGTTTTTTAGTTAAAATTTTTAGTTAATTTTTTATTTTATTTTATAATAATATTTAATTTGAATAGATATCAATCAGTGTTTGACTCATTCTATTAATGGATTTTTGTTCTAAGAGTAACATTAGAGTCTTGATTAAGCAAAACATTTGTCAAAAATGATCATAGGAATATTACAGTCATAATAAATTACAGTACTTTGGACATTTAAGTACATTTGAAGGCAAATTCGTTACTTTTGTACTTCTACTCAAGTAAAGGTTTAAATTGAGCACTGGGAGGAGACCCCGGGGAAGACCTAGGACACGCTGGAGAGTGTCTCCCGGCTGGCCTGGGAACGCCTTGGTGTCCCCCCGGAAGAGCTGGAAGAAGTGGCTAGGGAGAGGGAAGTCTGGGCATCTTTGCTTAGACTGCTGCCCCCGCGACCCGGCCTCGGATAAGCGGGAGAAGATGGATGGATGGACCTTTCACTGGAGAAGTAATTTACTTATTGTATCTCTACTTTTACTTAAGTACATGGCTTCCACCACTGGGGAATGAACCTTGACATGATCCTACATTTGTTTAAGGTGGATGAAGATGAATACCTTCAACCTACATATTGTCACTCGGATCAATTCTGATTTGGTAAGATGGTCCAAGATCTGGATTATTATTTTCCTTCAGCCAAAAATATTTCTGATTAAAATATTAAAATGTAAACATACTTAGGTTTCTTGCTTCATTGAGAAGGCCTGTCCCCTCACACACCTACATGTTTAATGGTTTGTACAGCCTAAAAAAAACAACAACACATTTGTAACACTTTGCTTTCTGTGTGAACTGCTACGTCATTGCAAAAAATGCAGTCGTACAGCGCAGACGAGTGATTTTGTACGTCACTCGGTAAATACCATACCTTGTCACTTTGTCAGACCAATCAGAAGGTTTTATTTTAAATGTTTACTCACTTCATCCCAGAGCCATTGTAGAGTAGATCCTATATCGTCTACTAACCTAGTTATGTTAGTTTGAAGGTAGTTAAATCCATAGCAACAATTACACACAAATACACAAAAAGAATCCTTACTACTTCACCAGTCAGGGTTGTTGTTTATTTAATACTTGAAATAATTATACGTGATATTTTTGTTGTATTGTGTTGTATAGATTCAGATCATTTACAGCTATTTTTTAAATACCAATTCCAATGTATGCTCATTTACTTTTTATATTTATTTAAACAGAATGACAGGAGACGGGCTGTACCTGTGTGTGTGTGTGTGTGTGTGTGTGTGTGTGTGTGTGTGTGTATGTATACAGTATGTGTCCCTCCCCTTAGCATGAACACACCTACTGTATAGACGGGATTCCAACTTACTAGCAGAGTAACAGTTGTGAGAGAAGCAGAGAAAGGAGACACACAAACAGACACACAAACATCCAGGTAAGATTAAACCAGGCTTTTTTTTCTATGCGTTATGTACACACACACACACACACACACACACACACACACACACACACACACACACACACACACACACACAGAAAGTTTAAATATATATAACAAGCTTTTTTCTCTTCAATTGTTGTGTTTTCCTGTTATAAAAGGGGGAATTTATGACATTTGACCTCAATATATTTAATACCAATACTTTCCATTGTACAAACGCCTTAATTCTAAATGAAGCAGAAAACTTGCTAAGGTCTTTAAAGCTCCCAGAATTTGTGGAATGTATAACTCGACGCTGATTTGTTCCTCTGTTTCTCTGATGGTGTGAGTTTCTGGTGAAACCGGTTCTCTTGCATGCCACCTGTCTCGACGCTCCAGTGGATCTCTAGAGCACAAAGCATTAACATAAAACACTGCATTTACTTCCATTCATTGCAGTGAATCAGCACTTTCTTTTACTGCTGCCAGTCTATTTGGTAGGGCTTGAAATCTGGGCTTGTTATAATATTTCTTGCTATTATCCTGAGCTGTATGGAGAGGTTTTGGGTGTCAGAACAAGGAAGTGCTGTATGCTTTTGAATGTAAACATTATCTAGAAACTGTGGCATGGAGGGTTTCACTCAAAAACCTCCTTGTTTCACCTGCCTGTAGACTACAGACTGATAATAGTGTGCAGAAAAATATATATATTTCTAATACACACAATGACCTTCATAAAAAAACAAAAAAAACAAACAAACAAACATTTATTTATTTATTATCAGTTTAATATTTTAGAATGTATTTAAAGCCCGATTCCTACCTCATCCTCACAGTAACCTTTGCTTTTAATGGTTATAAAGGAAAGGCTTTAATGTTGTAACCTTGTAAGACTAGTAATTTGTTGTAATTATGGTTGGCAAAGGTGGGGAAGTGGTACAGTATGTTAGACTTTGGATCAGAAGACTGTGAGATCAAATCCCAGCCTCATCAAGCTTCCCCTGCTTGGACTTTGAGCAAGGCCCTTAACCCTCAAATTCTCAGTCGTATGAGAAAATTTTAAGTTGCTCTAAAAAACCTCATTGACCACATGCCTTGAATGTTCTATTGGTGTCGTATGTCAACTGGATACCATTAGGAACCATTAAAAAGCTTGTTGGTATATACACACCACTATGGACCATTAGGACTTCATTGAGCATCCAAATTCAGACCACACTGGCATTCTTGTGTTTGATGAGACTAATTTAATGATGTACACAAGCACAATATAGAATGGAAACCATTTGGTAATGTGTTTATGGTTAACAGCTGATAGTTTGTAATGGAATTTGTAATCATTTGAGGTTTCTGATGGTTTTTATTGTTTTAGGTGTTTTCCAGCAGGGATGTTATATAACAAAATGCTAATCATAGAGTCACTGGATATGGTGTAGTTCCTCATAATGCAGTGCGAAACTCTCATACTGTGCTGTGGAAGTATAAAGTCAGAAGGTGTTGAAGAGTTTTCTAGAACAGCAGTTCTGATAGGGGTAGAAATTTAAATCAGAGGATTGTGCAATATTATTGTGCTTATTTTCTAATGTCAGTGTAGGAAAATGTCTTTAAAGAAGTGTTTTTAGCAGCTTTGGAAAGAAAAGTTCACAGTGTTCAGTGTTTAGGGACAAAGGAAAGTGTCCAGGGCAGAGAGGTTTACATTTCGCAGTGTCACGGGAGCATGACAAGGAACAAAGACAAATGAGCTTTTTTTTATTTCACAGCTATTCCTTAGCATTATATGTGATTCTAGGTGGATAAAAAGTACAATAGGAGAAAAGTAAATTTTGGTAGATTGCTGTGGTATAAGAGAGATAATCACTGTCACGTTTGTCATTTAGGTGAAACTGTAGCTATTTGCATTGCTCTTTTCTCTTCATTTCCCGTACAGTTTTATATGCTGACTTGCTGCAGGCTTGATGCAAGCCTGGGTACATTGATGGGACGACACTTACACTTGACCTGCTATGGTTGATGTACTATGAATATATATATATATTTTTTTTTTTTAGGAAATGGCTTCAACCTTTAGCCTTCTGTCTGAGAAGCACTTCCTGTGTTCACTATGTGAGGACATCTTCAGCAGTCCAGTCACTACACCGTGTGGTCACAGCTTCTGTAAAGTGTGTCTGCGCAAATACTGGAGCCGCTCTGGCTCAGGCAAATGCCCTCTCTGCAGCAAGGCCTTCATCTCGAAACCTCACCTCAGTGTGAATCGTATACTGGCCGAAGTCACAGAGCATTACAGGAAATCACGGCTTGACAGAAAAGCGAAATCTGTCAGTGTAGCGGGATATTTAAACGAGATGGTAGGTAGTGTTTTGAGGAAGAGCATTTTTGGGAGTTGGTGTTGGAGTTTGGCTGAATGACCCAAATGCGTTTTATCTGTCTGATTTAAAATGTGTGTGCAGATCGAGAAAACAGAAATAGAGGTGGAGCAGATGATCAAAGAGAGGATGCAGAAAATGGACAAACTCAAGCAGTCTCTTAAACTCCTGAAGGTGAGTCTGTCGGTTTTTTTGAAAACTCCAATTATCCGCAAATTACACTTTATGGACTGAAGTATTGGGACATGTTTCCCAAAACTGTTAGTTGGAGGCACAGAATTGTATAAGAGATTTGGTTGCAGAAGCATTTAATTTCACTTAAGATACGAAACACAAAATGTTCCAGCATTACAATGCTCCTGTGAACAAACCTAGCTGAATGAAGATATGCTTTATGAGTTGGAGTGGAAGATCTTGAGTGGCCTTTTATAGAGCCTTGACTTTATTTCTATTGGACACCTTTGGAATGAAATGAAACATCAATTGCACCCCAGACCTCCTCACTTCACCCACATCAGTATCTGACTTTACTGGCACCCTTTTGTTAAAATGATCACAAATCTGCAAAATCTAGTGGAACATCTTTCCAGAAGAGTGAAGGTTATTATAAGAGCAAATGTGGACTTCATGTGAAATGGGTTGGGATTTACCATGCACATTACTAAGAGGCTGAAACTTCATCCACTTACTAGGTCTATTTTGTTAGCCATAATGGTCAGGTGGTGAAATTTAGGGATTGGTCAGAGAAAATGGGACTGTCAGGAAGCTCAGTGCCTCAAGATGGACTTGGATGGATACAGCGAGACTGGTATTATAAGACAAAAAATGCTAAAGATTTCTGTCTCTCAATATGTTCCTCTTGATCAGAGCTCGTGTCTGCGGGAAGTACAGGAAAGTCACAGGGTGTTCTCTGCCCTCCTCAGCTCAGTGGAGGCGGCCCACAAAGCCGTGGTGGCAGAGGTTGAGGAGAAACAGCAAGAAGCTGAGAAACGAGTGGACCGACTTCTTAAAGAGCTGGAGAAAGAGATCGCTGAGCTTCAAAGTGGACAGACAACTCCAGATCATCTTCTAGATAGCAAGGAGTGTCTTAGAAAGGTAAGTTAGATTATATCATCAGTATAATCAAATAGGTCCGAATTTGTCTATTATTGATAGTGTGATGAATCAGAATACTTTATTAATGCCACAGGAAAATTGTTACGTTGTAGTTACTCGAAGTAAAATTAAAGATAAATAAAGTAAAAATAAAATAAAAAGACATTAAATAAACATACATGCATATTAAGTTATATATTAATTATAGATGCTGTACAATCAATGAATTTCCATTCTTTTTTAAATATTCTGTACCAAAATGTGTAGCAGCAGTGAAAAAAAGTGATGTGCAAATCCCAAACCTGTCCATTAGATTAGACATTTAAAACAGTTGTACACACATTTATCTGGCAGAAGATGGTGCTGTAGTTCTAATGTAATACATCTTAAATACATTTAATGTAATTTGATCTCATGATATCAGAACAAGGTCCTTTAGAAAACCTTGACTTCTGAAAAGTGTGATTAAAACAAGAAATAAGCCCAAAATGTAGAAAATGTTGCAAAGACATTTGCGTCAGTTTCTTGACCAGATTCACCTTCTAGTACAGCCTGGAGAACCGGCTTTAAACCTTGAGAGGTGTTCACAGATGTTCACAGATCCCTAATAGTTTCATCATTTCAACGTAACTAAGCTACTTCAGAAAAACCTTTTCATGTCATACAAACATCTCAAATATATTTTCGGGCTTTTTAAATTCTGCATTACTCAGTATAACAAAATCAATCTAGATTGCAAGCTAGGTTACATAGTGAGCCGATTCTAATGAAGACAAATGTAAACATCTGTACGAGCACATAAATGACTATTGCAAACACTTTTTCTAAATGAAATAACGGCAAGTGTGAAATTAGCTATGGTTTTTCTGGCCCAGAATGTAACACTGCCTCCAAAACACAGCACAAAGTGTCTGAAAAAACTGAACTGCTTCATAATTTTTTTTATTTGATTTATTCTTCAGCTATTCAGAAATATCTATGGGCTTTTCAATCGATTTTTTTATTGATCTGTGCAATCGGAAATTCTTGTTTTTTTAAAAAAAATATTATATATTTTTAAAGTTCTTACAAAAAATCCTTTTTTTCTTATTTGTAGAGTTTCATTCATTTACCCATAGAGATGAGAGACTGGTCAAAAGTCACTCTAGAGACAGAGCCATGTGTGGGATTCACCAGGAAAGGCGTGAGCGATTTCATCAACACTGTCAGGGCAGAGGAGAACAAACTGTCTAAAGCAGGTGTGTGTGTGTGTGTGTGTGTGTGTGTGTGTGTGTGTGTGTGTGTGTGTGTGTGTGTGTGCATGGTGAAATATTATTTACACAAACATGATCTAATCTAGTACAGTGAGGTTATAGTGAGTGAAGCTAGAAATAAAGAAGGTTAGAATTTCCATGTCACAGCAAATGAACAACTCTATTTTTCAGCAAACACTGTGACCATCTTACATGGAAACCACAGACCACATTTCCCAGAATTTACAGTACTCTCATTCACCCAGCTTCACACTGAACACAGTTTCTCACACACCCACACACACACACACACACACACACACACACACACACACACACACACACACACACACACACACACACACACACACACACACACACTCACCCCCCTATTTAATGATAGTCTGGTTCACACAGTCTTATTGTTCTGACTGTGTTTTGATTTTTGACCTGTTTTGGGTTACCATTTATGTTATTATACTATACTATCGCTTAACTTGTTTCTGTTCCCTGACCAAGAGTTTTGATACATATTTTGGATTATCTAATGTGGATTTTGATGAAGACTGTTTACATGCATTTTCAAGTGACAGACAAAAGAGCAAAAAACTCATCATAAAATATAAGAAACAAGGGGAAAAAAAAATAGTAAATAAAAAATTATTACAGTGTCTGTCACATGCATGTTCGTTTTTTTTTTATGTCCATGAAAAAAACTTGGTAATTAAACCAACAAACCAATATATAAATGCTCAGATGTTCCACTTAATTTTCATTGAAAAATCCTCCTTTAGCATTAATAAGATCTTTACACACTCTCGGTATCTTGATGTCGGCATGTTCTCCAAGCATCCAGCTGAAATACTTTGCCGTGCCTTTTGGAAAACTTGCTGAAGATTTAGTTTGTTGCATAGAAAGAAAAGCAACATGCATGCGACAAATTGTTTGACAACGAACATTTCAAGTCTTTGACCCATCTATAGACCTTTAGGTGGATTTATACACTATGGAATTGAGAAACAGAAACAGGAATGTTGGAGAGTGTATAAAAACTAAACTGAATGTGCTATGTTTGATTTCACAGAGCTGAAGAGACTGCAGATATACACAGGTATGTTTGTGTATCTGTAATAATTGTCTTCGGTAATTGAAATGTGTGTGGTGGATACTGATTGTGTATTTTTCCCACAGTGGACATCAAACTGAACCATCGCACGGCTCACGCCCACCTGTCCATCTCGGACAACAAGAAGCAGGTCCGATACACAGACAAACAACAGGAGGTCCCTGAAAATCCCAAAAGGTTTGACCGTGTGACTAACGTGGTTACTAAGGAAGCTTTTATCTCAGGTAGACACTACTGGGAAGTGGAAGTAGGAGACAAGACAGAATGGGACCTCGGTGTTGCCAAGCACTCGGTTAACAGGAAGGGGAAATTTACAGTCAGTCCTGCAAACAGCTTCTGGACCCTCAGCCTGAGAAACGGAACTCAGTACATGGCCAACACGCTGCCACCAACCTGTCTGTCTCTAACCCCCAAACCCAGAAAGGTGGCCATTTATCTAGACTATGATGCAGGACGTGTGTCCTTCTTCTGTCCTGAATCCGGGATTCATATCTACACATTTACAGACATGTTTACTGAAAGACTTCATGCTATTTTTAACCCCGGACGACTGCATGGGGGCAAGAACGCTGCACCGCTCATCATAACCAGTAACTGCTGCACCATCTGAAAGATTCTCCTTTGACTCTTCTTGTTTAGAAGATTGCAGCTAAACCTCAAATCATCTCTACCTGAGTTCTGCCTGAAATAATAGACCCAATTTATATTAATTTATTTCATTACATTGTGTACAAATATGTTTATATCTTGATTTTACTTTACTGGTATTTTTCTAAATAAATAAAAAAGAAACAGTTTGAACAGAAGCTTTTTTGTTTGCGCATGTCTCCATTCTGATTGCACGGAAGACTGATTTTGATTTAACAGTCTATAAGCTTTGATTTTAGTACAAGCTATCATCAATACAATCAAACTGCATGTTACCCCCCTCCCAACACACACACACACACACACACACACACACACACACACACACACACACACACACACACACACACACACACACACACACACACACAGATTATTTCTTATTTTTGCTTGAATCTTGTCACAGATATCTCATTGTGGATGGCAACTCATCATCTGAAGAATAATCCTAGTAAAACTGAACTGATGTTCATCCTAGGTGATTTATCTCCATGTCAAGATCTTGTGATCTCAATTGACAACTCTCTGGTATCACGTTCACTTACTGTAGCCAAACTTCATGTACCCATGTACAATCAACTGTCCTTTTCTCGCATCGCAGTACTGCCTCTGAAAGACATTCAACCTCTGCAACAGATCCAGGGAGCAGTCACACAACTTTTGTTCAACTTTCGAAGGTTATCCCACACCACCTCATTGCTAACTTTCTTCCTCACAGCACTTATCTCACAACCACACTGCAGCACAGTGCCTTCATTCTCAACCACTACTCCACTTCTCCCATCATCTCTCAGGGTAGGGGAAGACATGCTTCCACACTCTTCTCGGTTCTCTCACTGAGATGGTGGAATTAATTTCCATGTAATGTCCAAACAGCTGCGTTACTAGCAGTCTAAAATTGTACCCCAAAAAGCAGTACTTAAACTAGCACTTCTTCTTAAAAAAAAAATCTCTATAAACAGAGTTTTAGACTGATGGTATTTTTTGTTTGTGTTTGATGAACCAGTATCTGGATGTATTTATAGATGGAGACTTTGTAAGATGCCCTGAATAAGGGCATCTACTAAATGCTAATGTACATTATAGTTTCTTTGGTAACAATCTTGAAGGTGGTTTCTTCACATCACCAGATTTAAAACTGTTTGAGAAGTAAAAGCAAAAAAAGGAAAGAGAAAAGGAGTACGAAAAGGAGTCAGAGAAGGCCAGAGATGAAAAAGAGGATGGAGGAGAATGAGGGGTTTGGTTAAGGGGGGGTCCAGGAGCGCGAGGGCGACAGAACAGCAACTCATTGTGTTGGTCCACCAGGCACTGAGGGACACACACTAGGACACACGAACACACACACACACACACACACGGTGGAGTGAACGCACACACACAAGCGCATGCTTCTGCCCACCGGCCCACAGACCCGCGCTGGCATCGCAGAGGGCAGCCCTTATCTCTCTCTCTCTCTTCACAGCTCTCTCTCTCTTTCTTCACACTATACTGTTCAGTCTTCAGTGCAGCTCGAATCACAGAGTACCTCTGCATTCACATCGTACCTCCATCACCTTCACCCAGAAGCACCTCAACCAGACAAGAGGAGTAGCCAGATTCAGGTAACCATCCCACTTTTCCTCTGATCGAAATACCAGCTGCAAAAAGTAATTTTGTTTTCATAAAATGAAATGTATTCACACATAAAACGAACTTAAAGAGAAGGTTAGAAGTGCTGTTCTGAAATAATGACTCTGAAATTGTCATTCTGTAAATGATTTTTCCTCTCATAAAAGATAGAAAGTAGTGGCTTGAGGAGTGGCTTTTGTACAAAAAAAGCATCTTGAACTTTGAGGAAACATTGAGGCACAAACAGACGCTACTCTCCTTATCCCACTCTCAAGGAAACCATGAAAGCTCCTTGTGTTTCCTCTGGCTCTTCATGTTTGTCTGAGATAATCCACTCGCCCTACCAGGCGTAGCTCAACACCCACCATTGGCGTGAAAAAGGTTCATTCTCTGAATTGCCTGATGGAATCCAGCTATGGCTCATTGTTTATGCCAGACCCCTAAATATTTATGATGGGCCACTCGGATGATGATTCGTGCAAAACCTTTTGAGTTTTTTTAATTTCGTAGTTTTGGAATGTTTTGCGTGTGGTGCAAAATGACCAAGGGGAATAAAAAAAAAAAAGAACAAGTTGCTGTATCATATAAAAGAAACGCCATTGTATCATATTGAGGAAAATTAATTGACAGAAAAAGAAAAAAAAAATGTAGGGCTCAATTCCATTCTCAATACTACTGTTCCTGAATACAAATCTATCTCAGTATAAATCTAATGTGAAGAGTCTCACAATGATGCCCACCAGGGATGATAAGTTTCATCGGTTCGCATCTGTGCATCGGCACATTAGTTAACGATGTGATGCATCGATTTTAAAAAGTGTATTGGATACACGATGTGATGCATCGATTGATGCAATGTGTATTGGATACACGATGGCACTTGTATTGCACCGCAAAATTGTTTACATATTTGCATCGGGGAAAAAAATAATTTATATGTTAATAAATATACTTATATTAGTAGGTGCACTACACTTGCATTAGGAAAGTGACCAATATTTTATATGTAGATTGTTTTCTCCATGTTAAACTGTTTTACCATCAGTATTACCATAAAGGTGCTTTTATACTTGTCACATATACTTTACAGCACAGTGAAATTCTTTCTTTGCATATCCCAGTGGTTAGGAAGCTGGATCCAGACATGATACAGCGCTTCTGGAGCACTGAGGGGTAAGGGCCTTGCTCAGGGGCCCCAAGAATGGCAGCTTGGGGATACCCGGGCTTGAACCCGGACCTTCCCCCTATTAATACACAGTCTTAACCACTGAGCTACCACCTGCCTATATATGACATATAATGACTATAGAGGCCTAGGTGTGTCCTGATAGTCACATAGAATATAGATTTACATGGCAGAGGTAGAGCTGCATCTTCCTGGAGTCAGAACAGGAAAGGAACATCTGGTTTTATTTAATCTTTTTTCCTTTTGCACAACAAAGCCATGTTTGTGAAAGGGCCATGTTTTAGAAGGCAGAAGGTACCTAATTAAATTGATGATTTGCTGTCTGTCTGAACTAAAGATTTTTCCATTACATCATATTGCTTTGAATCGCAAATCGCATGTTGTGTTGAATCAAATCGAAATTGGATCGAACTCCATCGTAATGGGGTGAATTGAATCGCATCGCATTGGTGCTGCTTTGGGTAAATGTTTAATATATCGTATTGTTGGCTATGCATCAATATGCAAATCGCATTGGTCTTAGTTTTGGAGATGCACATCCCTAAAGCCCACATCCCTGAAGCTTCTTTTTTTTTTGCTTTGCAGGTTTATTTGACCCACATTCTGGACTGAGGACTCTAACTTATGTTGAAAAGCTTCTACAATCTGATTTAAAGCTTTCCCTGAGAGCAGGATTTATTTTTTTTCTCAGTAACACGGAAAAATAAAACCCAAAGTCACACAGTCACCATGGCGACAACAGGGATGCAGCTCCTTGGATTGATCATGTCTATTGTCGGCTGGGTTTGCGGCTTCCTGGTGTGCATGTTGCCCATGTGGCGTGTCACGGCCTTCATTGGCAACAACATTGTGACAGCACAAATCACATGGGAGGGCCTGTGGATGAACTGCATCGTGCAGAGTACTGGTGAAATCCAGTGCAAGGTGTATGACAGTATGCTTGCGCTGCCCAGTGATATGCAGGCGGCACGTGGCCTTACCGTGTTCTCCATCTTGATCTGCACCCTGGCTCTGGCTCTCGGCATCCTGGGAATCAAGTGCACCAAGTGTGTGGGTCAGCCAAGCTTGGAGGCACGGCTGGCTCGCATCTCCGGTATACTCTTTGCCGTTGCGGGGTTCCTCTACCTCGTGCCCGTGTGCTGGACGGCCCACTCAATCATTAAGGATTTCTACAACCCGTACGTTGCGGCGCCGCACAAGCGTGAACTCGGCCCTGCGCTCTACCTGGGATGGGGAGGCTCGGGCCTGCTGCTCATTGGCGGATCTCTGCTCTATGCTGGCTCCAGCCCTCCCGGCATCCCCTCATCGCCCACCTTCAGCAGCGGAGAGAGCAGCCCGCGCCGAGCCGGGGGTAGCACACAGGTCAAAGGTTACGTTTAACAAGAGGTCGCACTCGAGCCCATACCGATCTCCTCTGCTAGTTTTCCCCATCGTCATACACTCCAGTTAATGTTAATGTATTTTTTTATTATTCACTGTCACTGTTAATGCCTGACTATGAAGAGTGAAGGAAAAAATGTCATTTATTTCAGTTTATCATCCTCTTGTGTCGTAGTATAACCCTCTCTTTCTCTCTCTATCTTTTTGTGTATTTATTCATGTATGGAAAAAAATAAAGACATCCTCCGAAGCCTGTCCTGATATAACGTGTTAGCTGTGGAAAAATGCAAGGTGATCAATTACGATTTAAATCAGCTATGTTCAAACACCAATCTTTATGGGGATACATTTACTGCATTTCGCTGACGCCCTTATTGAGAGTGACTTACAACTGTGCAGTTCAGTGATTCTTGATGGTGCTGAGATTTGAACCTGTGACCTTCTGATCCAGAGTGGACTGCATCTACTATCAGCCTATACTTGTCACATGACCTAGTCACATGCCACTGATTACTCTTGTTCCTTGTCACCCTAATTGAGAACATATCAGCCTCAGGCATGAACATGGCTTAGGAGAGATTTAAATGCATGTGCTAATTACGATATTGGTGATGAGTGACGTGATTATGTCATGCGATGTGCAAAGGCTTATGGGAGACGTGGTCCTGTGGCTCCATGCATAATCCTGACAACATACGTACATATAATTTATATATTTTTGTCAGAGAACCTGGGGAATGTTATATGCAGACCACAAAGAGCTAAGCAAGTATGATTAAATAGATAAGAAATATGGCAAGTCTAGCTCAACTTTTCCTTTTATAGATACAATTCAATTGAAATGTGTGAAACAAATGCTAGAAATGATACAATGGCACAGTTTAGACACATTAGCATAGCATTGTCCAATTTTTGTTGAATTGTTTCATTACTAGCGATTTAAGCAGCATTGTGTACCGAATACTGTGGCACTGTGTGCATCCCTTCCTCCATATAGGTGTCTTTCATGCTGAGAAACACTCTGCATTGTGTAGAACCGGTAGCCGATGAGGACACACTCGGCCCGTGCTGTCTCCCTCTATGACTGTATCTAACTGTAGTGTGGGGGGGCTGTTGCTGTACACCAGCAAAACAGGGCCATTGTATAGAGCACAACCGGCATAGGAGCAACAATAGCCCATAGTGTTTTGTCTGCCTGCTAGTTGGTAGTCATATGTGATCTAATGCTACTTGTGCAGCATTTAAGCAACAAAAAATATAGAAAAACATTGTAAATATAACAAATGCATGGTTGTTCTGAACGTGTTTTAGTGAATTGGGCTTATTTTTTCATTAGCAAGCCCACAGTTTGAATGGTAAGCTGATCAAGCACTCCTGTCCTAACCCTTAGTTCTTACTCTAAGCTAATTCAAACATCTGGTCTCTGATTAATTCAGATATTTCCGAAGTGACTATGATCGGCACTAATGGCATTTCATAATTTGTTGAGAATATTTACTATCTGAAATAAACATTTCATTGTCAAAAAATGGACACTTGACTTGGTAGTGCTCTCTGCTTTTGCTGAACTCGGGCAAGAAAATGTGCTTAGGTTCAAGAACACATTCCTGTGGCATTTACGGCCCAGTATTATTATTATTTAAAGTATAACAATAAATATATACTTGGGCCTAAATCAGACCCTTGTGGGACACCGTATTGCATTGTAGATAGATAAAATCTATACTAAAGACAATTTACATATGAAAGAAATACATATACTGTGCCTGAAAGACATGTGTTTTGAGATACATGCCTGTTCCGATGCAACAAACTAGCTAGAAGGAAAAAACACAAAAGAATTGGACAGTAAATTATTGGAAAAAAGTTCTGTGCACAAATGAATCCAAATGTGACATTTTTGTTTCTAATAGAATAACTTGTGTAAGATGGAGAACAGGAGAAAAGATGTTAGCAGACTGCCTCACAGTCACACATGGAGGTGGAAAACTTAATGGTTTGGCGTTGTTTTGGAGCAGAGAAGGTTGGAAACTTGTTCCAGGTCAAAGGAATCCTGAATCAACATAGCTACCAGTCCAAACTTCAACACAATGCAATTCTGTCTGGACTGTGGCTCCTTGGAACCGACTTCATCGTAAAACAAGACAATGAGCCGAAACATACATCCGAGCTCTGTAGGTGTTATTTAGAGAGCAAACATTCAGCTGGGATGTTATCTATCATAGAATGGCCTGCCCAGTCACCGCACTTACTGCTCTGGGATGAACTGGATCACAAGATCGGAAAGAAATATCCAACCAGTGAAGAACACCTTTGGCAAGTTTTACAAGAGGATGTTTGAGGAGAAATTAAGTGATCGGATAAAGAACTTTATAGGGGTGAACTAGTAAAACCAGCTGGACAGAAAAGAAAAACATAAAATGCAAAAAATGTAAACAGAGGACAGAAAAAAGAGTGGACTCAGTAATAATCTAGAAAGTTGCGTACACTATAAGGACACCTGACCAAAAGATTGCTATGTGCTTTTTGAACATCCCACATTTTACACTTAGACCCCATTTGCTGTTATAATACCCTCTACACCCTCTACACTTCCACTAGTTTTTTTGGAAACTTTTGTGAGATTCATTTAGCCACAAGGGCTATGGAGGAGGCCTGGAGTGCAGTCAGCATTCACGTTTATCCCAAAGGTGTTCAATAGGGTTGGGTTCTGAGCTCCATAGCAGGATATCTTCCACTCCAAACATATGCTCATGGAGATGGCTTTGTGCACAGAGGCATTTACATGCTGGAACAGGTTTGGGTATAGCAGTTCAAGTGAAGGGAAAATGTAAAGCAAGCGCATCCAAAGACGTCCGATACAATTGTGTGCCTCCAACTTTGTGGTAACAGTTTGAAGAAGAACCACATATGGCTGGAAAAGTTAGATGGTCCAATACTTTTGTCCATAGAGTTTAGGTATGTGATTTGAGACACATGTTTGTTCATGGAGCAGGGGGCACAGTTTGACCTGGCGCTATACTGTCTCCACTTTTTACATTGGTATTGAACCATTTACTCTTACTTAAACATCCTTAATGTCTGAAATGGTATGCACTTTGGCCCCACCCTCCCATGACACAATCGCACCAGAATGACTAAATTACAATTACAAAATATAAACAAATTTTTTTATTTCAGGCTGTTTGAGGGTTCTGTTTTCCATTACAAGGTCCCCGCAATTATTGCTAATAATTATAACAAAGATTTCATTCAATTTATATGAAGTAAGAAACATGTTGAATTAATCTCATTTACTCCCAATGGGTCATCTCTAAATACTAGTAAATATTATTTTTGTGTTTAGTAACCGAATTATAAACATTAAGAATAAATCAGGGATTTTTTTTTTTTTTGACTAATTATAACTAATTTATTTATATAATAACTAAAATGAAAATTATACTACTACTATTATTACTAATATTAATAACAATTACAAAATAATAAAAAACAATAATAACAATAAAAATAAGACTTTTGAACATCTCATGAAGCCTGTATGAAGGCAGAATGATGTGTGTTTGAAGCCTGTATGAATTCTATATGATGCCTGTATGAAGTCTGCATGAAGCCTGTACGAAGCCAGAATGACGTGTATGAAGTCTGTATGAAACCTGTATTAAGCCTGTATAATATCTTTATGAAGTCTGTATGAAACCTGTGTGAAGTTTTTTTAATTTTGTATGAAACCTGTATAAAATCTTTATTATGCCTGCATAGTGTCTTTATTAAGTGTGTATTGAGCCTGTATTAAGTCTTTATGAAGTCTGTACAATCAGCAACACTTTGATTTAGCTTTATGTTTATTCATAACCCGCACTGTTCACTATCCCACAGCCTCATTAGGGCACCTTTTCATTAGAGTATTGGGGATTGAACATTGAGGCGTCACAGCGGAAATGTACGTCACGTGATTCACATCCACCCCCCCCCCCCCTCACAGCTGGTTCGGTTGAGCATAATAAATAGCGAAGCGTCTCGTCATCAAGTGTCCAGTTCAACGCCATTATCATGGGCAAAGGTGGAGGAACCTTCGAAAGGCTGTTGGGTGGGTTCTCTTGAAATGTTTCTTTACTTGGCTATTAATTTAGTTATTTTATTAACCCGATCAATTGTATTTAACGTCTTGATCTATTAGCTAGCTATACCGGGGTTGTGGCTACCACTTGCTTCGTCACCCGTTTTGTTTTTAACAAGTCCCACCTCCTCGTTTCCGATTGGTCAGTGTTATAGACTGACGTGCAGTTTTAGAACACGCAGCCAATCTTGGTGTGCGAAGTCAATGTTCCCTAGCCAATCAGAACGCAGAAATGAAAAAACGGGTGGGAAACGAAATTAAATGTGTATATTTGTAACCTCGTTTTCTCCCTGTATATAAATGTGAGCGCAAATATTCGCGATGAAATCCTCGATTGCAACTCGATTTAATGTTATAAACGCCACTTACGTGCAGTAAATCCCCGCCAAACGTGTTTGTTCGGAGCTAAAGAAAGCTGAGTTAGCCGTATTAGCATGCTAGTTAGGGCAACTAGCCTTGCCTGATTGTTTTTTTTTGTTTTTGTTTTTTTTTTTAAATATATGAAAATGTCTGGCAGTGTTTAAATGTTGGCGCGGTGAAAAGGGAAAAATATATATTTATGTGTATATACACTTTTCTACTTTCATGTCGCTTTTCCGATGAAAAAGTTGCATCATTAGTAAACATTTCATTGCTAATCAGAACCCAGGCGACGATGTGTGGCCTTGTTTGTGTCTCCTTTCTCATTCTGTGCCCTGAAACCGGAATTAAATCAAGAAGAAATGAAAGCCATCTAACCAGCATCCAGGAATTTTCTTAGGAGAAACGAAGAGAGATGATTAGAATAGTCTTTTTTTTTCTCCCCTGAATGATGACCAGCTGTCAGGAGGCCTGTCACATGATGATTCATCTTATAGAAACGGATAATAGTTGTGATTTCTGCCATTATTTTAAAGATATAAACATTAAATTCTGTGTAAGTGTTAGTGTGTATAAACCTACTGATCAAACAGTACAGATTTTTGGTATAGGATTAACAGGATTCCCCCAAGACACTACAGAGCCTCGGGAAAAAACATGTTCATCTTATTTACATAGAACAAACTCTTGTCATGTAAATGTATATAGCTTATCCAAACATGTATATAAAAGAGATGCTTTTATTTCCATTGAAAAATTCTTTATTAGCATGAATGGCCGCTTTACACTCTCTCTGCATCCAGACAGTTTGTTTCTTCAAACATTGGTACTTGTGGAGAGAGAGAGAGAGAGAGAGAGAGAGAGAGAGAGAGAGAGGTTGGTAGGTAGGTACCTGGAAGGGAGGGCGCGAGAGAGAGCGTGAGCGAGAGAGTGAGCGAGAGAGAGAGAGAGAGAGAGAGGTTGGTAGGTACCTGGGAGGGAGGGGGAGAGAGAGCGAGAGAGGTTGGTAGGTAGGTACCTGGGAGGGGGAGAGAGAGCGAAATAGAGAGGGGGGGGAGAGGGGGAGAGGAGGAGAGAGAAATTGGTAGTTACCTGGGAGGGAGAGAGAGAGAGAGAGAGAGAGAGAGAGCGGGGGAGAGAGAGGGGGAGAGAGAAAGTGAGAGAGGTTGGTACTGGGGGGGAGAGAGCGAGAAAGAGAGAGGTTGGTAGGTAGGTAGGTACCTGGGGGAGAGCGAGAGAGGTTGGTAGGTGCCTGAGAGGGAGAGAGAAAAATAGATATGGGGGGGGGGAGGTTGGTAGGTACCTGGGAGAGAGAGAGAGAGAGAGGTTGGTAGGTAGGTAGGTACCTGGGGGAGAGCGAGAGAGGTTGGTAGGTGCCTGAGAGGGAGAGAGAGAAATAGATAGAGGGGGGGGGAGGTTGGTAGGTACCTGGGAGGGAGGGAGAGAGGGAGGGGGAGAGAGAAAGTGAGAGAGGTTGGTACTTGGGGGGGGGAGAGGTTGGTAGGGAGGTAGGTAGGTACCAGGGAGGGAGAGAGAGAGCAAGCGAGCGAGGTTGGTAGGTACCTGGGAGGGTGGAGAGAGAGAAATAGAGAGAGGAGGAGGTTGGGAGGGAGGGGGAGAGAGAGCGAGAGAGGTTGGTAGGTAGGTACCTGGGAGGGAGAGAGAGAGAGAAAGTGAGAGAGGTTGGTACTGGGGAGAGAGAGAGCGGTACCAACCACACAATGTTCTGTTCTTTCTGTATCACATCAATTTTTTTTATAGATGCCGTGCATTATTTTAATCTGATGATTTGCTCATTATTGCGCCTTAAGGTTAAATGAGGGACCCAGTTTCTATAAGTAGAACACACACGTCTAACAATCAGATTTAGATGCTGGTGGTTACCTATTACCTGGTTTTGTTTGGTTCTATCTTTTTGCCTCTCTGTCCACTCTGTCAATTTCCTGTTAGAATAAGCTCCACTCTTTTGGGAAGGTGTTCCACTAGATTGTCAGGTACTGATGTAGGTGAGGTGAGGAGGTCTGGCGTGCAGCGTTCCAATTCATCCAAAAGGTGTTGTGTAGGGTTGAAGTCCGAGCTCTATAGCAGGAGATCTTTCACTCCAACCCAAGTAAAGCAGATCTTTAAGAAGCAGGAGCTTTGTGCGCAGGGGCATTGTCATGCAGGAACAGGTTTGGGTCTTCTTGTTCAAGTGAGAGGAAAACTTCATGCCAACATGTCCAGAGGCATCTTATATAATTGTGTGTCTCAGCTTTATGGTGACAGTTTGGGGAACTGAAGAAGAACCGCATATAGCTGGAGAAAACAGGTGTTTCAATACTTTTGTCCAAATAGTGTGGGTTTTTAATTCTCACCTTTGTACCTCATCTCGCCTCCTTTTGTTTCCTGTAGTTGCATTTTGTAATAAACTAATTTGGTTTATCCCTCAGTTATAAAGTCATGACAAGTGGATTTAATTTGGAATTGTTTATTTTACTCCTATTTGTGGTGAGAGTAGGGAGCAGGTGGAGAAGAGCCTGGAGAGGTGGGGGTACACGCTGGAGAGAAGGGGAATGAAAGCCAGTAGGAGTAAGACAGAGTACATGTGTGTGAATGAGAGTGAGGGCAGTGGAGTGATGCGGTTGCAGGGAGAAGAGGTGGAGAAGGTGGTGGAGTTCAGGTACCTGGGGTCAACAGTGCAAAGTGATGGAGAGTGTGTTAGAGAAGTGAAGAAAAGAGTGCAGGCAGGGTGGAGTGGGTGGAGAAGAGTGATAGCAGGAGTGATTTGTGATAGAAGAGTATCTTTAACAGTTTATAGGACTGTGGTGAGACCTGAGATGTTGTATGGTTTAGAGACAGTGGCATTGAGTAAAAGACTGGAGGTGGAGAGCTGAAGATGAAAGATCGAATATAATCCATCCTGTTTTACAGACAAGGCCACCAGTCAGCTGCTTCTGGAGACAGACTGGGAGTCCATCCTGCAGATTTGTGACCTTATTCGGCAAGGAGACACACAGTAAGTCCTCTTTGCCCCGGTAACCCTGTGACCCAGCTGTAGTTAATATTCCTATAAGAACACTATTTATTTATTTATTTGATCACTCTCAGGGCCAAATACGCAATTGCCGCCGTTAAAAAGAAGCTGAATGACAAAAATCCACACGTAGCTCTCTACGGCCTCGAGGTAAGACCCGACTCAAAATCTCACATCTCGATGAGGAAATGCTTTTTTTGGTTCTGACATGGGTGTCTTCCAACCAGGTTTTGGAGTCGGTGGTGAAGAACTGTGGCCAGACGATTCATGATGAAGTGGCGAGCAAGCAAACCATGGAGGAGCTCAAGGACCTGTTCAAGGTAGAGTTTTTAATTCCACTTCATCTGAGCTAGATGATGCTTAAAGTTCTGAAATATTTATTGCGTTTGGAGGACACGGCAGCAGCACCAGGTCCCCAGTTCGATCCCGGTCTGGCAACAGCACTCTATTCACTAGCGACGATAAAAGAGCTGCTGAACTCGTCTCAATGTTTAAAGACACTACGCTTTCTCTGTGTTCTTTTCGTGTGTTCTCTAAAAGAATTATCAGTTCCTAAATACACTTTCTAGATGTATCCAGGATCTTGAGACATGAGCTAGTCTACGTTCACGTGATTGCACTTGCTGTATTTTGGTTCATGTAGAATCAAACGGTCCAAACCATTGTGGTAGCACAAAATCTTTCCTTCACTTGAACTAGGAGACTGTTCCAGCATGACCATGACCATGCCCCTGTGCACAAAGCTCCAGCTCCATGAAGATCTGCTTTACAATGCTTTCGAATGAAAGATCTCCTGCTTTAGAGCTCAGGAGTCAATGTTCCAATTCATCCCAAAAGTGTTCAGTAAGGTTGAAGTCAGAGCTCAAAAGCAGGCCACGCAAGATCTTCCACTCCATCCCATGTAAATCTTATCTTCATGGAGCTGGTATTGTGCACAGGAGTATTGTCATGCTGGAAAAGGTTTTGGTCTCCTAATTCAAGTGAATGAAAGATTAAATGCTAACACATCCAAAGACATCATATACAGTTGTGTGCCTTCAACTTTGAGGGATACAGTTTAAAGAAGAACCACATATAAATGGAAAAGACAGATTTTTTTTGTGTTTTTTTGAGTAAATAGAATATTTTCTGTTTTTGTAACTTGAATAAAAAGGTGTCCTGAGGTCTCTCTTGAGTGCTGTTGTGAAGTCTGGAAGAAAAAAAAACCATGATCTATGAATCCTTATTGAAATGATATGGTTTACACAATAGTGTTGTTCTGCCCTGTGATCATGGAGGCTGTCACTTCTTCAGTGTTGTGAATCCTGCCTTCCTGATGAGTCATGCTGCACTTTTAACTTCCTGCTTACGTCATCGTGTCACGTGTCCTCTCAGGGTTTTTTTTTTTTTTTAAACCCCAGGGAGTTCCAGCAAGTGCCAGAACGAGAAACGCTTTTGTGGATTGTCTAAAAAAAAATCAATGTGCCGATGAAACATTGTGTAAAAGGTAATATCTAAAACGGCTTGTTGATCAGAGTGGATGGATTTTACATGATGTGAGAGTTGAGTGATGTTCTTCTTTAGCTGTTGTTGTTCACAACGATCACAGAGCTCTGAAAATGTTTGTTTTTTTATTTTTTCTAATAGTAAGAAATAAGGGTGGACTTGTTTATAGTGACATTGTATTCAGGTTTAGCTCAAGGTTGTGGATCAGTGAAGTATTTTCAAGCTCGTATGACAAGTCCAGTTGTCTCGACATACTACTCGCATTGTGCTTTTTAACACAGGGACTGTTTAGTCCATTTCAATCAAACCCCAGTGTGTTGCGGTCCTTGTTCAAAGCTGTGTTCTGCCTCTGAACAGATCCTAGTGCTGTTTGAATCCAATGAAAGTGTGCGAGAGAGAGTGTGTATAGAAGGTAAACACCGTGTTGTGGTTCGCTGTATCGTTCTTGACATGTGGGATTGCATATTAAGTCAGAGATTGAAATGTTGTGGTTAGGAACTTTAAATACACTATATAAACAAAACACCTGATTTTTCCACCCACATCTTCAAACTGTTTCCATAATTCTTTGGAGGCACCCGATTGTTAGAGGTTGTGTTTGGATGCTGTAGCAGGAAATTCACTTGAATTAGGAGATCCGAACCTGTTCCAGCATGACAATGCACCTGTGCACAAAGCTCCATGAAGACCTGCTTTACAATGATTTGAGTGGAAGATCTTAAGTGGACTGCAATAAAGTATAGGTCATGGATACTGGATAAAAAAAACAAAAAAAAAACACAACACATCATGTAAAATATTACTAAACTTCATTACAAAATATATAAATCATTTACAAATAAATAAAAACATCCAAAAATAAATATATAAAAAACAACAAACAGCGTGTGGCGTTAGCGATTCACCTCTAGAGGCCGCTCTCGTAAAGACTCAACCCAGAAAAACTATCGCACGGATATTTAAAGATCGTTCCTGCAATCTATCGGTGCCCATTAATTAAAGAGAAAAAAACAAAACGATAAATCAGTCAACGTCTACTATAAAGTTCTGAACTCAACCCCCTTTGAAGACTTTTGGGATGAATTGTTCATGATCACTGCACCCTAGGCCTCCTCACCTAACATAAATCAGTACCTGACTTTACACCCTTTTGTGTGACTGAGCAAAAATCTCCACAAACACACTCCATAATCTCTTTGGAATTTCTTTCCAGAAGAGTGGAGATTATTATACCTTCAAATGGGATATTCAAAACCACCTTTAGATCGTATGCTCAGGGGTCCAGGTGTTTGTTCATATAGTGCATTTTTGCTACTAGAATGTAGATACGCCTCTTTGTATGTCCTCAAGCGCTGAATTGCACAGCAAAGCAACTGCTGTGGAAAAACAAGTTTTTGACTGAGGTGCTGACAGTTTTTTACATGCACTCATTATTTTCATGCTGATGTTTCTGGTTCTCCCTCAGAAACAAACCGAGCCAAACGTCAGGAACAAGATCCTGTACCTTATCCAGGCCTGGGCTCACGCCTTCCGCAACGAACCCAAGTACAAAGTGGTACAAGACACCTACCAGATCATGAAGGTTGAAGGTACAGAGCACGGTTTAGTCATAAAAAGAAAAATGAGAAACAAAGTGGCAGTACATCTAAATGAATTTTTTTTTTTATTCTCCATCAGGTCACGTGTTCCCGGAGTTTAAAGAGAGCGACGCCATGTTCGCTGCTGAAAGGGTGAGCAGTCCTGCTAGAGAGATTGTCAGGGTTTTGAATCGTGTATTACGTAGACAATGATTAAGGTGTTTTTACAGGCCCCGGATTGGGTGGATGCCGAGGAGTGCCACAGGTGCAGAGTTCAGTTCGGAGTGATGACCCGCAAGGTAAACCGTGATACCCTGTTCCTTCTAACCTGCCGCGATTTAGCGAGTCAATACTTTTGATTATGTAGTGAGGGTGATATCAGAGCACCATTGGTGTTTTTTATTCTCTCCCTCAGCACCACTGCCGAGCATGTGGACAGATCTTCTGTGGCAAGTGCTCCTCCAAATACTCCACGATCCCAAAGTTCGGCATTGAGAAAGAGGTTCGAGTGTGTGAGCCCTGCTTTGAGCACCTTAACAAGTAAGTCTGAGTCGAAAATGAGATGCCACACACACAAAAACAGAAGCTTATACTACTCTTCACCCAGTACTGATTTTCTCATGCTGCTGTAAGGAAAATCCCCGAACACTACCCATATAAAAAAACTGCATTCCTACACGCCGCATTTCACGTCTTTCAATCTGTCTCTTTAGAAGTCTTGCGTTCTGATGTGGGTGTTTTTATTTTATTTTTTGCATGTCTTCTGAGATTCACTCTGTGTGTGTCTTCTGATCCCCTCTCCTCACCAGCCACCCCTCCCTCTCTCCCCCTTCTAGGAAAGCAGAAGGGAAGAGCAGCAGCAGTAGCAGCAGTAGCAGCACCGGCGGCGGCGGCCAGTCCGAGCTTCCTCCCGAGTACCTGACCAGCCCTCTGGCCCAGCAGTCTCAGGTAGTGGAGCGCCTCCTGATGGTGTCTGTTAATCATTGTTCTTGCACTACCGTTTCCTGGAGCATGACCATTAGAAACCTGGTCTCTGTGCACATTTAAAATGATTTGCAGGTAGTTCCCTGGTTCTAGCGCATATGCGGGATAATACATTGGAACGCTGCCAGGATGTATGGCGGTCGACATACCTGTATTTACTTCGTGTGTTTTACTAAGCAATGCCCCTGTTTAATTTATTGTTTAATTGTGGCATTTATTTCGCCCTTCTGTCCTAGCAGATGCCCCCTAAGAGAGATGAAGCAGCACTGCAAGAGGAAGAGGAGCTGCAGCTGGCCATTGCTCTGTCTCAGAGTGAAGCTGAGGAGAAGGAGAGAATGGTGAGATGGTCGCTCTCTATTTATCCTGTTATCTGTGATATGTTTATAAAAATATGGGGGGGGAGCGTGAAATCTTAGATAGATAGATAGATAGATAGATAGATAGATAGATAGATAGATAGATAGATAGATAGATAGATAGATAGATAGATAGATAGATAGATAGATAGATAGATAGATAGATAGATAGATCTCAATCTGTATTTATTTTTTTTCTATAATATGTTCATGTAGAGGCACAAGGGCTCGTACCCCGTGTACCCCAAATCCGACCCAACCCCAGTGACCTCCTCCGCTCCACCCGTCAGCACTCTTTACTCTTCTCCTGTGGTAAGGTCACTATTTTCTATGCTATTTTATATCATTTTGATACTTCAATAAGTGACAGGTGTGTGTTGCAGTGTGTCACATTATTGACTCTCTTTAGAATTCCTCCGCTCCTTCAGCCGAAGATGTTGATCCTGAGGTACGTATCTCTTCAACCAAGTTCTTTACTAGACAGCGTTTACACTTAATTATTTGATAATAATTAATTATAATAATCTAATAATAATGACGTCCATCTCTCTTAGCTGGCCCGTTATCTGAACAGGACTTACTGGGAGAAAAAGCAGGAGGAAGTGCGCAAGAGTCCCACCCCCTCTGCTCCTGCTCCGGCGCCATTGGCTGAACCGATTCCAGTCAGCCAGCCAGCAGAAAGCCATGCCCCTGTTCAGCCCATCAACATAGTAGAGGTACTTTTAAATATTAAGTGTGTGCGGCTTTTAAAATATAAAAACGAATCGGCTTTTGTTGCGCGAGTGCAGCTGATTTGCGATGCACCTCCTCAGCAGCAGTACCAGAACGGAGAGTCCGAGGAGAACCACGAGCAGTTCCTCAAAGCGCTGCAGAACGCAGTCACCACCTTCCTGAACCGCATGAAGAGCAACCACTTGCGCGGGCGCAGTATTACAAACGACAGTGCCGTGCTCTCGCTCTTCCAGTCCATCAACAACATGCACCCGCAGCTTCTGGAGCTCCTCAACCAACTCGACGAGAAGAGACGTGAGGCAGCGCCGTCACACCTCATACAAAATGTAGGATTATAATGATCGCATGTTAATATTTGTTTGTTTCGTCTGTAGTGTACTATGAAGGGCTGCAGGATAAGCTGGCGCAGGTTCGGGATGCACGGGCCGCTCTGAACGCTCTGAGGGACGAGCACCGCGAGAAACTGCGCCGTGCCGCAGAGGAGGCAGAGAGGCAGAGGCAGATCCAGCTCGCTCAGAAACTCGAGATAATGAGGCAGAAGAAACAGGTGAGACCCACATGATCGAGATTCATTATCAATAGATGATTGCTTGGTACATACAATGATGAGAGTTGAGGAGGAGAAAAGTTGTGGTAGAGCTGATTGTTGATCGGTAACGTTTCTTGGTTGTCGCAGGAGTATCTGGAGATGCAGAGACAGCTGGCCATTCAGCGTCTGCAGGAGCAGGAAAAGGAGCGGCAGCTGCGCCTGGAGCAGCAGAAACACACCATCCAGATGCGTGCGCAAATGCCTGCCTTTTCCCTGCCTTATGCCCAGGTGAGCTCCATCCTCTGAATTCACCCAGTCTACTTGCTTGGTTGGTGGAGAGACATCTCTGTGCCAGAGAGAAAAAACACTCCCAGCAGGGGAGATGTATTGCAACACCTTCATTCTTCTCAGTATCAATTACACATTCTGATCTTAATCTGTGTATTGTTGCAGTCTGTAATGCATTTTCAATCTTTTCCATGTGCTCCAGATGCAGTCGCTGCCGCCTAACGTGGCAGGAGGGGTGGTGTATCCACCCGCCGGACCCCCCAGTTACCCCGGCACATTCAGCCCTGCTGGGTCAGTGGAAGGCTCTCCCATGCACGGGGTCTACATGAACCAACCCGGGCAAGCAGGAGGAGGACCATACCAAGCCATGCCGGCATCAGGTACAGGTGAGCTCCATGTGGTTAAATCTGAGATTATTGAAAGCATCATGTTAGCTCTTGTGTTCTTTTCATCACACACACAAATTTCTCTTAATTTGTTACATTGCAAATTGCGTTATGTTTCACATAGATCCTAACATGGTAAACGCCTACATGTATCAAACCGCGGGAACGGGTGGGCAACCTGCCCCCCCTGGTCAGGCTCCGCCTCCTAACACCAGCCCTCCGTACACTAACTATCAACCCACTCCGACACAGGGCTACCAGGTAAGAGCTGAAACACCAATGTCTACCAATGTTTTGACACTGGCTTAAATCACACTACCGTGCCAAGGAAACCAATGTGCATTGCGTAATCATTCCATCTCCGTTTTTAAGTGCACCAGTTTAAACCATATTTTTCTCCTCTGTAGAATGTGGCATCTCAAGCCCAGAGTTTGCCCCCAATGTCCCAGGCTGCCCCAACCAACGGCATGACCTACATGGGTTACCAGCCTTACAGCATGCAGGTCAGGATTCTCACACAGAGAGAATGTAAAGTGCTATCTCTAACAAGTGATGAATTTATACATGAATGTTATCGCTCTCTCATTTTCGTAGAACATGATATCAGCACTTCCTGGACAGGACCCCAACATGCCTCCGCAGCAGCAGTACATGCCTGGCCAACAACCCATGTACCAGCAGGTGAGGTCTTAATATAGTGTTCTAGCTGTCCAGTCGGCTCAATTATCACCTAGACATCTGTTTTGATAAATTTGGGAGAAATAAGGTCTATTAAACTTGATATTGATATAGTGGATAGAATCCTATGAGTTCAGCCTTTAGAAAGAAGTTCTAGCGATTACAACTAGCAATGCACCAAAACCCTTATTATAGATCTATATAGATTTTAAAATATTACCATTTCATCATATTCAAACTCATTGCAATCAGTTTTAATTGGTTATAAAGGGAATTTCATTAGCAGTTCGGACGTCACAATTGTGTCCCATCTGCTCATGCGATTACAACATGGGTGTGCTGTTCGATGAAACGACTCAACACCTTGATGGTGCGTGTTGAGGAGCGGCGAGGGCTCCTCACGACAGCAGCTGGAACAGCCTCAATATTTCTGGTGTGCAGGCCATTCAACAGCACCTGGGGACTTTTATTATTATTATTATTATTATTATTTTAAGTCTAAACCTTTTTCTTCTAAATGATGCCCCCGTGAGCCGAAGGAACACATTCATGATGACTGGTCCACTGCTATAACTAATGGCAAGGGGTTCTAAACGAGGTCGCACTGGTTCCAAACAATTGCCGATGCCCCAGGGTTGCAGTCTCTTGGTTCCAAAGTTTCCCATTTCCCTTCGCCACCCTGTGTATATATGTATATGTGTGTGTGTGTGTGTGTGTGTGTGTGTGTGTGTGTGTGTGTGTGTGTGTGTGTGTGTGTGTGTGTGTGTATATATATATATAAAACCTTAATAACTTCCTACCAATCGGAAGCGAGTTCAGTTACAGTTACACTGGTTCAGTTTAGACTGAAATGCATATAATTTAGTTAATGGCGTAGATTATTTTTGCCAACTAAATTAACATTATATTTTATCCTACTTTTGTTGGCTACGTGTATGCAGATGGCGCCCCCTGGAGGTCATCAGCAGCAGGCACAGCAGCCCCAGCAGCACCCCGCAGGCAGCGCAGAGGCTCAACTTATCTCCTTCGACTAAAATTTCCCATTCTTGTCTATTCCACTACACTACATTCAAGCCCTCTGATTTCCAACCGCTACACACACACACACAGACCCACTCACAATATTTCTGTGATCATCTGTTAAGGAGAAAGTCCTGGTTATCATAAATATGACTCTCATTCATCACAGCTGATATGATCTTTCTCTCTCTTAATGCTTTACATAACGAGAAGTCTACAACTGGTTGTGAAATCCTTCAACTCTCGAAAACATGTATAACGTTTCCATATGAAACACCTCTTAGCTAGTCATTCGTATCCTTGAATATTAACAGGATGTATTAAAAAATTAAAAATGAAGAAAAAAAGACGTGACCATCTACATATTTTTCTAAAGTCGATCTGCATGCGTTTAGTTCTTCTTTACGGAGTCTCCAACCCGATCACTTCTCGTGTCTCTCACGGCCACTGATCCCAACATTCCAGAGCAGCGATCATCCCGGGAATCCAGAGTCCGTAATATCACGGAATCCTAGTTAATAATTTTCTTCTTTCGTATATTCGGTTCAATTTAAGGGGACTGGTGCTGTATGGTGTTTTGATTTATTTTTGTTTTTCTGCCTTTAGTGTAGATTTGTAAGAAAATGGGAGGGAAAAAAGGACAATTTCACAATACAGAGAAAAAAAACGAATGCAGCTGAGGTGAGAAGGAAGCTGCTGTAGAGAGCGTTGAGACAGGATTATATAGCGATTTAATTTGCTTTAAAATAAATAAATAAACGCATGTTTGTAATGTCAATCGAGCAGTTCTGTAACCCTTTAATGCCATCTGTGGACAGCTTCGCTCCATCATACTGATCCGTATGACTCCGGAAAAGAGTTTTGAAATTATATTTAATAAATATCATTCTTTTACTGTGCAACTTTTTGCCAAGTGTGATTTATTGTGGGGGAGTGAAATAAGATGGCAATATTGAAGAGGGAAAAGAGATGTGAGGAGTTGGTTTTGTGGAAATTTCAAGAAATCAATTAAAAAATTTTAATTAACATTAAATATTTTTTAAATATTTAATACAATAAAGAAAATGTCAATTGTCAAATACCTATATTATGTATTTCTTTTACATTTTGCTCTACTATTGTTCTTAGATTTTTGGTGCAATCTCAGTTCGTGTTATTAATCTTATAGATATGCCTATATAGGGTGTAGTTTTTATTTTTTTTTAAATGTTTTTTTTACTTGAGCAAGGAGAGCCAAATCAGTTCCAGCATGACAAATCCTCTACACAAAGCCAGCTCCATGAAGATCTGCTTGACACAGGTTGGAGTGGAAGATCTCCTACAATAGAGCTCTGATTTCAAACACCTTTGGGATGAATATGAACATTGACTGCACCCCAGACCTCCTCACCTCACCTCCATCAACCTGACTTTACTACCACCCTTGGGCTGAATAAATCTCACACAGAGCTCTAAAAAAAAAAAAAATCTAGTGGATCATCTTTCCAAAAGAGTGGAGGTTATAATAACAGCGAATGGTAACGTGGAATGGTGATTATGATGATGATGTAATCCCCATCTTCTGGCCAGTCATATAAATATTCATGGAATAAAGGGAAAGTATTTGAAATGGTGTGTATATCTGTGAAAGGAAGATAAAAGTAGAACATCTATTTTCCCCTTAACTGTTACACACCATTCTCTCTAGCCTTAACCCGTTCCCAAACGAGAGCTGTCTGAGCACGTCGATGTCTGAAAGACCCCATTCAGGATTCTTGAGCAAGATTTTGAAGAACCAAGAACACTTAAAGAACCAAGGTTGTGAGTGAATGCTCACGTTTCCTGCAGGTTCTGGTCTAATTCTTCATGCATGTGTCTCTCAGAAACCACAGGCTTCTTTTTTACAGGCTCTGTATATAGTTGTAGAGATGGAGATAGAAGACAGGGAGAAAGAAAGACTGATTACATGCAATTATACTGTAAGGAAATCATGATGCATGATCAGGTGATAAAGTTAGTGATAACTCCTGAGCGAAATCAACTATGTACTGCCTGGTACCGGAGCCCAGGTCCAGGGCGATCATCTCTCGCTCAGCCTGATCATCCAGGACATCCTGCAGGACCGAGAATAATGCGTCCTGACTGCACACGGCTGCAGGAGACACCAGCATAGGCCTACAACAGGAAAGGATTCATTATATTACTACACAATGTACAAATCTGACGTTCTCAGTCAATGATCGTCACTGAAGCGTCTGGCGGATGGATGAGAAGATTACCTGCTTAAAAAGCTTCAGATGCTCCTCTTTGTTCTCGTCTGGTCAGCCAACTGACTCTCTGACTGCGGATAAACCGAACAAGATTGTTGGTGAATATCAGCGGCCCTTCTGTGGAGACCATCAAGCATATCAAATACTTTGTCCCTCAACACCAGTTCCATCTATCTATGTAGTAGTAGTAGTTGTTGTATCTACAAATATAAATAAATAAAATGCCTTAATGTATTTTTTAAATAAAACAACAATTTGGAGGCAATTTTCTGAGGTATAATACGAACAAATTGCTTTTAGAGGAAAACATCAGTTACTTCAATTCACGCATTTCACAGTTTTAAAAACTACTCGTTCAACTTCCACATATTGTAGTCGCTTGTGCACACGATAAAAGCAAATTCGTTACATCAATTTAATTGATTGTGTACATTTGTTTGCTGTTTCCAACGTTGTTAATTGTTTGTCATGTTGATCAAAATATATCATGCTGGTTTCACCTGAATAGTCATAATAGTGGTACAGCATCAGATCAACCAATGATCATCTAGATCTCTATAACAGGTCAAAGGTGAATCTCGTAAACCTTAAATTAGTGACGGAGTGAAACAGAATTACAGTTTCTGAAAATGAATGAACAATCGAACACTATTACAGTACAGTAGAAGTGTGAATCCTGTCCGGACTCTTATCAATATAAATCAAATATACAATCAAATAAATACATTTGTGCTGCAAAAATTTATAGATGACATGCAGAAGATATTCAACCTTGTGCATTTTCAATTATTGTAATCCAAATTTTAGTATATATTAAGAGATCCTGAAACTGTGCATCATACTGACAACACGACTAAACAATTTGACGATATTGTTTGTGACAAAAGGACTATTCTGATGCCAATGAAATGTCATTACAAACACTTACTTTTAATAATATAAACTACAGGATTTTGCAAGAACTTGGAGTTGAACAAAGGAGTTTTGAGAAATTTCATTTATGTTCTGAGAAACGCTCCAAAGCAATTGAGTAAAAAATAAAAAATTGGAGGGAAAGTGTTGTGCGGGATTCATATGTATCTGGCAACCACGCTATCAGGCAGTTGTCGACGCAGTGCATTGTGGGTAGGTCAGTGAACGAGTCTGGAGGACGCCATGTGCTTGTGAGTGTGACAGAGAGCCTGAGAAGTGTGTGCCGGGATTATTAGGAAAAGAAAACGACAGGAAAAGGACAATGTACTGCACACTGCACTGCATCCGGACCTCGCTGCGGATAGCCGCAAAAACGCACCGGTGAGGAGAAAAAAATAAAATAAATTTACGAAATGGTGTTTAATGAGAACCGGTGCAGGGCTGTGTCCTAAATCACGCGCTTCTTGCTATATAGGGATTCTCTAGCGGCATGTTTCCGCAGCACTCCTCGCGCCCTATGTAGTGCACTCGGATTGCAGGCGGCAGTGTTTTTGGAATACAGCCGGTTCTTTTTTGAGCAGTTGATAGATGGGATTTGGAGCTAAATGAATGCTCAGGTTGAGTTCACTGACGCGATGGGGATGCTTTGAATCGACAGAAGAACCAGTTTTAACTGTTTATTGGATATTTGTTAGGTTTTTATTTAGATGTGCTAGTCAAAAGGAGGCAGCTAGCATGCTAGGCTAGCACTTAAATCTGCAGTATCAAGAGAGAAACGCGTGCACGCGCATTTATCTTTCATACATAATCATATTCTCTGGAAATTCCAAGATATTATTTATAAAACGTCCTGTGGGAGTTTAATTTTTATTTTAAATCAAGACTAGTCAGCAGGTTAGCTTTTTAGCCTTGTTAGCTTTTCTAGTATAAGGATGGATTCATTGCAAGGTCAAACATCAGCAAGATCAACACGAGCCTCATTTCTTTCTTTATATCATCACATTTTATTTTTCAGAAGTCTTCAGATTTCATCCCAGTTCTCTAGAAGATCGAATCGTATACTGTTTTAATCTTCTACTTTTTATGCAGCGAATTTATACCCTATAATAAAGCGCTGCTGAATCATGGATTCTGATTGGTCAGAAGATGATTAATTGATTTTTCTAGATCAGCATGTTTGATATTAGTGGAGGGACGTATAAGGTGAAAAGAAAATCCATTGGTGATGGTTTTCTTGTATGAAGAACATTTATGGAAGGAGTTTCCAATGCGAGTCAGAGGTAACTGTGTAACTCTTGGATTCATGGCTGAAGGATGAAGACTGGTTTAATTGCTGCGATAACTCGAATCAGATCAAAAATAGGAGTAACATTTTCATGCACACGTTTCGCTGTGGTGTCTCAGGTATCTTCTAGGTACCTCGTTTTCTTTCTTGACTCCAGAAACTTTCCAGAAGACTTGCTTGACCACCATCACACTCCTGGAATCAGGAATATAGTAGTTAAGAAATAAAGGTTGTGTAGGTTTATGTGTGTGTGTAAAATATTTGATTCTCCATGTTTGATTGGATGTAGGCATCACCTGTCTGCTCCGACCCTGTCTGCGCTGAGAGCGCTCCACTGTAGCCCCGCCCGTCTCTCCGATGCCATAGCGATGCCGCCGTTGGACGGAGCACCCAAGCAGTATTCACCCAAAATCCAGCAGCTGGTCAATGACATCGCCAGTCTCACCCTGTTAGAGGTCTCCGACCTCAACGAGCTGCTCAAGGTAGGAGCCGAGACTGAAGTGAGTACTGATTCACCATGTTGTATTTAGACTAATCCTTATTGTTCTTATTATTTCCCCCTAGAAAACGCTGAATATTCAGGATGTGGGAATGATGCCGATGGGCACGATGGCTGCCACACAGACCGCCACAGCAGCTCCGGTAAAGATTTCTGGATATAAAGATAAAAATGTGTAATCATGTAGATTATCAGTCAATTAGTAAAAAAAAAAAAAAAAAAGAATTCAAAAAAAGTCTTGTCAATACTTTCGTATTGGGGGACACGATACGTCCATATAATTAATTGAATATTATACATATTATATGTCTATATAATTAATTGAAAGTTTACTAGTCTCGCAGGGATGGTATTAACGCTAAACTACCGTAATTTCTGGACTATTAAACGCACCCAAATATAAGCCGCACCCACTGAATTTGACAGACTTTTATTTTTTAACATAAATAAGCCGCACCTGTCTATAAGCCGCAGGTGTCTACACTGAAACTAATGAACTTTACACAGGCTTTAATGAAAGACAGTGTTTGTTACACGGCTTGTATCTAAACAGTAGCCTACCAAGAAAGTCATTGTTCACTGTCTTCCTCCTTCCTTTCACAACTATTTCTCTCGGGAGTTTATCTTTTGGCATCGTCGTATGTTTAAAAATCACCATTGGTGAAGCTTTTCTCCTGATGCCGTGCAGCTCAGAACACAGGTGAAGTGTGTTTTCATGCCCGGTTGTTTTCAGCGTGACGAATGATTCGCATTTCCTGTAGACAGTCCGAGTGAGCGGCAGGTCAAACGTCAGAGGAACATCATCCATATTTATGATGTGGTGCGGCCCGATTCAGTGGGAGCGCATCTGATTTAATATAAAGAGTTTCATTGGTTCACCTGAAGCCGTTCCGCAATTTCATTGGTCTAATGTTATGGGTCTCAGTTTTTTGGCTTGAAGTTTGTGAAACCGGGAAAAACCCAGGAAAAATTCATAAATTAGCCGCTTTATTGTTTAATAACAAGACAGTTCGGGGTAAAACATAAAATCGCTTGTGATCGTTTATTATTAACATTTGTGAACAACGGTTTACGTTTTTTAAAACAATTTTTACATTTGTTTAAATAAAATATCTAAAAATATAATGGAATACATACAATTTATGCTATTAACACTTTTTAAAATTATATTGATTAAATCGATTAAATCGGCACAAATTCAATTGATTAAATAAATAAAAAATAGTGTACGTTTTCTAGACTTCAATAATACAGAAGTGTTTTTTTATTGTATTTTCTAAAGATCTGTTCTTCTTGTTTCAGCATAACAGATGTCTGCCTTTAAGAAACACGCAATAGTTATTTATCTATTCATTCAACATATTAATTCATCATTTAATTCATTCATTCATGCTCCCTCGTTATGTGGAATTGCCAGGATGTTCTCTTTTCAAGAGAGAGCTGTACATAGATCCCATATCTCTAGATCGTCATAAAAACGTTTCGGTAATTTGAATAAATAGAAATGAGCGTGTGAGAATTAAGCGTGCGTCACGTGTCTGCTAATGATAATGAGACGTTTTTCGTTACATTTTCATTTGAATGATTTCTTGTCCAGTTTTTTTTTTTACATTTTGCCTCAAAACAAAAAGGTATAATTTCCACCACACACAGAAATCCTCCGTGTTGCTCGTTAAGATCGTTAGGAAATGTTTGCGTGCCGCCTCGATCTGTATAGAGATGGAACTACTTGTTATGATGGTGACGGGTGTTTATAAGGCTGCACGTTTGGTTAGAATTTTGATCAAACTGATCACCTGCACCTTCCAGCTTTTAAACTGTTCATATGTCGTAACACGTGCTGTTCATGTGCAGGCGGAGGAGGAAGACGCAGCCCCGGTGAAGAAGGAGAAAACCCATTTCACGGTGAAGCTGACCGAGCTGAAGGTGGAAGATAAAGTCAAACTGATCAAGGAAGTGAAGAACTGCATGCAGGGATTAAATCTCGTCCAGGTAAGAGCAAGGCGGAGATTTATACCTGAAACATGTTCCACTCCACCTCATGTAAAGCATATCTTCATGAAGTGCACAGGGGCTTCGTCATGCTGGAGCGGGTTTGTGTCTCCTAGTTAAAGTCAAAGGGAAAATTTCATGCCAACGCATACAAAGACGTCCTAAACAGCTGTGCGCCGCTGTTTTTGTGGGGAACAAACACATCTGGTTAAAAAATTCGGGTGTCCCAATACAGTTGTCTGTATGATGTTACGTAAAAATTTACACCACCATGAAAACCAGTCAACAAACATTCGTACTGCAGTCATTTACTTACCGTAATTTCCGGACTATTAAACACACCCACATATAAGCCGCACCCATTGAATTGTACAAAGACTTTTATTTTGAAGATAAATAATCCGCACCTGTCTATAAGCCGCAGGTGTCTACACTGAAACTAATGAACTTTACACAGCCTTTAATGAAAGACAGTGTCTGTTACACGGCTTGTATCTAAACAGTAGCCTACCAAGAAAGTCATTGTTCACTTTCTTCCTCCTTCCTTTCACAACTATTTCTCTCGGGAGTTTATCTTTTGACATCATCGTGTGTTTAAAATCACCATCGGTGAATCTTTTCTCCCGATGCCGTGCAGCTCAGAACACAGGTGAAGTGTGTTTTCATGTCCGGTTGTTTTCAGCGTGACGAATGATTCGCATTTCCTGTAGACAGTCCGAGTGAGCGGCAGGTCAAACGTCAGAGGAACCTCATCCATATTTATGATGTGGTGCGGCCCGATTCAGTGGGAGCGCATCTGATTTAATATCAAGAGTTTCATTGGTTCACCTGAAGCCGTTCCGCAATTTCATTTGTCTGATGTTATGGGGCTCAGTTTGTCTTGAAGTTTGTGAAACCGGGAAACACCCAGGAAAAATACATAAATTAGCCGCTTTATTGTTTAAGCCGCGGGGTTCAAAGCGCGGGAAAAAAGTAGCAGCTTATAGTCCGGAAAATACGGTAGATCAATTTTGTTTGTGTAAAATTAATATATAAAGTATTTATTCAGTTAGCATTAAATACTCCTTGATCAGAAAAGTCAAATAGGAGACAATGCACTTCAAGAGCAACTGTTTGTCCTGTTTTACTGTTTATTTTTTATAATATATTTTTATTTCTCATCTCCGAAGGCTAAGAAGATGGTGGAGTCGCTGCCACAGGAGATCCGGGCGAACGTTTCCAAAGAAGAGGCAGAGAAACTGAAGGCGGCTCTAGAAGCAGCAGGGGGCACCGTGGTTCTGGAGTAGATCTGCACAGAACTCCATAGCGTCCATCCTCATTACTGTCTCTCTGTTTATACATTTGTTTTTTTTTTTTTTTGTTTTTTTTTTTACAATGAAGCTGAAAAGAATTTTGGGGAAACAGATAAAGTGATGGCTCTGGGTGTGTGAACTCTCAGACTGAACTGTAGCAAGCTGCAGGCTTGCAATTCTCTCACCACCCGGCCATCACACCTGTCTGTCTGCACCTGTCTCTTAGCAGCGAGGACATGCAACCTGGATGTGTCGAGACGTGTAACATTTGTCCATGGTTAAATAAATGTCATATATTAACGTGGAAAATGTTGTCATGATGTGAACGTTGCTTTCTGACTTTTTTTTGTGTGTAAATTTTTACTCAAGAGAAACAGATTCTGGATGAGGTCTACACACTATGGCCAAAAGTATTAGGACACTTTACTTTTCCAGCCTTATGTGATTCTTCCCCAAAATGTTATCTGTATTGGACGTCTTTGGCTGCATGAAATTTTTCCTTCACCCCAACTAGGAGACCCAAACCTGTTTCAAGATGAGAATCCAGCTCCACGAAGATCTGCTTTCCATGGGTTGGAGTGGAAGATCTCCTGCTCTAGAGCTCTGGGATAAATGTTTCAGGCATTGACTGCACCCCAGGCCTCCTCACCCACAATGGGATGGAATGGGATGTTAAGAAAGATGCACGTACTAATTGTATGGCCAGGTGTCCAAAAACATTTGGCTAAAACGTGTATTTACCATTAAAACACTTAAGAATTGTTTGGAGTTTAATTTTTGTTTAAATTTGGTTTTGGGTGTTTTATATCAGCTCATATTCCTCATTAGCATTCGGACTTCTACTGTGTTTGGAAAACAGAATCATCAGACTCTCATGGCTGCTCTTGAGGGATGCGAGTGACATCACAGGGTGGTGCGAGTTTGTCGTTTCTGCCACAGAAAAGTCTGACTTTTCAAACCTGAGCTGCAAAATAGAGTCCGGTGTATTTCAACGCTCCTGCGAAATTTACATTTTAATCATTTAAAAGATTTTCACATCCATAATTTGGTACTAATGCTCTTTACCAGGGAAGCAATGAAAATATAAATCCTACTTTGGATTAAAAAATAAATAAATGTTTAGCTTCAATAAAAAAGTACCAGATATTGCAAAAGCATAGGGACCTGACTTTGCCAGCCATATGTGGCTCTTTCCCTAAACAGCTACCAGAAACCATTAGAGGCTCACCATTCGCGTTTCCGGTACGGAAAATTTTAATAAATTTGAATAAATAATTGTGATGTAGAAATGAGCGTGTGAGAATTAAGTGTGTCTGTCACGTGTCTGCTACTGATTGTGTGTCGTTTTCCATTACATTTTTGTTTGAAGGTACCAGAAAAAGAGACACACACATTTATACCATCTTCTGATGTGAACTACGGTTGAATCTAAGAATCCAAACAAATGCTTGTTACCATAGCAACACATATACGCTCTCTCCCCCCAACGTCGATCCCCCCCCCCCCCGACGCACGATTAGAAATCAATTCTGATTCCTGCAAAACAAATATGATGAATGTTTGTGAGTGTGTGTGTAAGTGTGTTGGAGGGTCCCTGAAATGTTCATCATTTTGTTCAACACGTGCAGCATCTTCTACACTTCAGCCAGTACACACACACATCAGTTTTTCTGAGAAGCTGAAAAGTGTCATTAACGGATTTCAACCATTCGGCGCCCGGCAACAAGTAAAGAGACCTTTCTTTCTCTTTTTTCCTCTCCTTTTTTTTGTATATAGTACACCATTAGTACTTTAAAGTAGCAGATCAGACATGCTTATATACGATTTCTGTACTATTTCTTGGTTTAGCGTGTCCAGAAGAGGAAAGCAGAAGCTGATGATGATCCAAAACCACCTGCTTCTGCTGCCACAAGTTTCGATGATGAACCGGTAAGGTAGAAAAAAAGAAAAAAGAAATTATTGTTGACATCTGGAGCGAACATTTTTCAGTTTGGAACCGACACACACACACACACACACACACACACACACACACACACACACACACACACACACACACACACTCCGGATTTACACCTCTACTTTTGCGTGGGCTACACCAGAACATACACACACACACGGTCTCACTGTATATAAATATATATATATATATATATATATATATATATATATATATATATATATATATATATATATATATATATATATATATATATACACACACACACACACACACACACACACACACACACACACACACACACACCCCGGCCACTTTATTAGGTACACCTTACTTGTATCGGGTTGGACCCCCTTTTGCCTTCAGAACTGCCTTAATCCTTCGTGGCATAGATTCAACAAGGTACTGGAAACATTCCTCAGAGATTTTGGTCCATATTGACATGATAGCATCACGCAGTTGCAGATTTGTCGGCTGCACATCCATGATGCGAATCTCCCGTTCCACCACATCCCAAAGGTGCTCTATTGGATTGAGATCTGGTGACTATGGAGGCCATTTGAGTACAGTGAACTCATTGTCATGTTCAAGACACCAGTCTGAGATGATTCACGCTTTATGACATGGCGCATTATCCTGCTGGAAGTAGCCATCAGAAGATGGGTACACTGTGGTCATAAAGGGATGGACATGGTCAGCAACAATACTCAGGTGGGCTGTGGCGTTGACACGATGCTCAATTGGTACTAATGGGCCCAAAGTGTGCCAAGAAAATATCCCCCACACCATTACACCACCACCACCAGCCTGAACCGTTGATTCAAGGCAGGATGGATTCATGCTTTTATGTTGTTGACGGCAAATTCTGACCCTACCATCCGAATGTCGCAGCAGAAATCGAGACTCATCAGACCAGGCAACGTTTTTCCAATCTTCTATTGTCCAATTTTGATGAGCCTGTGTGAACTGTAGCCTCAGTTTCCTGTTCTTAGCTTTTAGGAGTGGCACCCGGTGTGGTCTTCTGCTGCTGTAGCCCCAAGGTTCGACGTGTTGTGCGTTCAGAGATGCTCTTCTGCATACCTCGGTTGTAACAAGTGGTTATTTATAATGTCCAAGTCAACCATATACCGTGCAGTACACAATAAAACTATACAATGTTCTCCCTTATAATGTCATAATGTTATGCCTGGTCAGTGTGTGTATATATATATATATATATATATATATATATATATATATATATATATATATATATGTGTGTATATTTATATATCTGTATATACACACACACTGACTTTAACTACAGCCGTGTGAAAGAGGCTTCGGTTTACACTGCCAACAAACTAACTTTCTAGACTCATGTTTCTTGTTTCAGATTGCAAAGAAATTTAAACATGAAGCAGAACAGGAGGAAGAGCTGCAGAAGCTGAAGTCACATCCGGAAGAGCGCTACATCAAAAATGCTGCTGTTCTTCCTGAATTCCGTCCACGGCCCGCCGCCTTTGCTTCTCCTGCTCCGTTAAGGAAGTCCAACGTTGCATCGCTGAGGGAAACTCCCCTGAAGATTCACAATCTAAGCATTCCAGAGCACCAAAGACTCTATCACTCGGTGGTGGATATGATGCTTGTGAAGCTAAACGGAGAGCCACATGTCTATTCCATGCAGCTGGGCCTCAGGATCAAGCAGCGCCTGTGGAGGGCACTAAAATGTCCTTTCATTATTGAGAGCAGGCAGTTATATAAGAACGAGCAGACATATTATAGTGAGATATTCAGCATACCATCAAAGACAAGTTTCGCTCCCTGCTACATCGTGGACGTAAGTGAAGAGCCCATGCCTGAACAGCCGGAGAGGAAGAGTGAAAAGGCTTGAAGAAGGAAATATTTAAAAACTGCTTATATGCTGGTGGACCTGGAGTCAAGTCTAGGAATGTTGGGTAATGTCGGGGACCCAATCTGGATTAGAATCTGGATTTGATTAGAAGATTAACCAGTGCAGGACACCATGCACACACACACACAGTAAGTGCACTGCCCTGTAATGGACGAGAAACATTTACAATTAAAAACACCAAATAAATCTGAATGAGTCTGGGTTCACTTCCTGTTTTTTTTTTTTATAATTAACACTTCCTGGATGCACAAACCTTTCCTCAAGTCTGAAGAATTGTGTGTTGCTACAGCATTTCACTGAAACTGCAATTGATACTATATCTCGTTTAATTTGCACATGACTGTTTCCTGTATTTTTATTTTTTTTTTTTAAGTAAAACATTCAAGGTTTTTTTTTTGGGAAATAATGTCGCTGTGTCACAAATTTGTGTGAATTAAGACTAATAAAATATATTTCCTTTATGTCTTTGCATTTCTGTTTGATTTCCTTTTATTTGAAGTGGAAGATCTCCCAATGTTCTGACCTAAAAAAAACTCTAAAAAGTCAAAGTCACTCTAATCCCGTACACACGATCGAGAGTTTTTTAACTGGCCGTATCGAGATCGGTCGGTATGTAAATTCTGCATCACGAGGCTGAAAAGGCTCCACACGCTGTCTCAGCAAGGCCGTATCTGTAGTAGTCTGTTAAACTCCTCACAGCCTGCTAACACTCGTTATAACCGCGCCATCAGGCACGCAGAGCGCAGTACTGCAGCGCTCAAATGAGATTTCTGTCCCTCGGGCTGTAGTGTAAAATTGTGTAATTTGTTTTTTAATGATTGTGTGTGGGAGGCTTTGATCAGAAGCTGTTGGTATTTTTCTTAATGCTTTATCTTTAGTATATGATGGAGATGTGCAGCTCCGTAACTGAGGCTGGTGCGATTCGCATCTCGATTCATAGCCGACGATACGATACATTAAAGATGCATATGAAGCAGCTACCGATGCGATTCGATTCGCCCCTATTGCGACGCAGTGCGACCCGTTTTGATTAGAATTAATGCTATACGATGCGATGGAAAAACGATGATGCTATGCAATTCAACAAATCATCAGAGCCTTGTGACTTCTAACGCATTGCCCTTTCACAATCACGCCTTTATAGCGCAAGAAAAAGAAAAGAAAATTATGAAATAAAACCAGACGTTTTTTGTTGTTGTTGTGTCTCCAGGAAGACGCAGCTCTACCTCTGCCATGTTAATCTGTGTTTTTTGTGACCCTCAGGACACGCCTCGCTCTCCGTAGTGTTGTGATACGCCATGTTTACGTGGCAGTGGTGCTGAGAGAACGTGCTCGGGAAACAATCTACATATCAAATATTCAATTCAATTTCTGAATAATGAAAATATATCACATCTACTAATAATTGTGTATAAATAAATCGTTTTTTACAGACGAAAAAATCCGTAAAAAAATTCGAATGCATTACGATACAAATGGCAAATTTGTATTCGATGCACCGATGCGAATCAGTGAATCTTACCATCCCTAGTATATGATAAATAAACTTTGGAACCACTGAGCAGTCCAATCATCCAACACATTTCAACACATACTGGGATTCATTTCCCTTTCCTGCTACAGCTAATTCCAGACATGGATTCCAGACGATAGTCACCCACTTTACCGCAGACTTATTACAGAGAGACAGCCAGCTTTCATCTCTTTGTCTGACACAAGCGCTCTCGAAAAAAAAAAAAAAAAAAAAAGATTTTCATTGTAGATGGACTGCAATTTTCAGCTGATTACCGTGAAAACAGGACCTTTTTCTCACTATAGGAGTGACATTTCTAGAACAGCGGCTCAGACAGTACTGCTGCACAGTGTGTGGAAACCATTGAGGATTTCAGAAAGTAGGTATTTATTTAAAATAGTTTATTTGGAAGGAGTCTCCGTTTTCAGCTCTTTGCAGCCGTAGTTTTCAGTCATCTCACATTAGAAAGAGAAAGGTTTCCTGTTTCTCACTAACATGTCAAGGAACACTGTGTTATTTAAGGAATAAAACTCTAAGAAACACCATAAAACAGCTACTGTATATATTATAATATATTGATAATATGAAAAAATATATGTGGACATCTGAGCATAAGATTGGAAGCTTTTTTTTGGCTGTTATTATAAACTCCACTCTTCTGGGAAGAAGTTTCCTTTGGAAGTTGTGGAGATTTGTAAGAGATCCTTTCAGCCACAAGCGTGTTACTGAAGTCAGGTACTTACAGTAGGAGATTAGATGAGGAGGCCTGGAGTGCAGTCACATGCCAAATGTGTTCAGTAGAGTTTGAAGCTCAATAGCAGGAGAACCCTATCCCACTCCAACCCATGTAAAGCATATCTTCATAGAGCTGACTTTGTGCACAAATGCTGGAACAGGTATGCGTCTTCTACAGATTTTATTCAATTGTGTGCTTCCAACCTTTTGGGAAAGAAGAACATCTTCTTCTTCTTCTTTCGGCCTGCTCCCGTTAGGGGTCACCACAGCAGATCATCCTTCTCCATACTACCCTGTTCTCTACATCTTCCTCTTTTAAACCAACGACCTGCATATCTTCCCTCACCACATCCTTGGTCTTCCTCTTTTCCTCCTTCCTGGTGGCTCCATTCTCAGCATTCTCCTACTGATATACCCCATGTCCCTCCTCTGCACAGGTCCAAACCATCTCAATCTCACCTCCCTCACCTTGTCTCCAAAACGTCCTACATGCGCTACATGCGTCCCACTAATAAACTCGTTTCTAATCCTGTCCATCCTTAACACTCCCAATTAACATCTCAGCATCTTCAACTCTGCTACCTTCAGCTCCACCTCCTGTCTTTTACTCAATGCCACTGTCTATATACCATTTGGGAAAGAAACATATGTGGCTGGAAAATCCAGGTGTCACAAAACTTTTGTCCATATTGTATATAAAAGCCATTACCTCTGTTTCTAGGACAGCTCTGTTCTATTCTGCACATCTGGAAAACGATGGACAGTTGATTAATGGCTTCTGGGTGCTTTCATGCATTGATCTCTCAGGGTTAAAGTTCACTGATTGACCAACAGGAGGCAGTGCAGCACTATAAATGAGGCGGACTGTACATGCATTCTGATTAGTGGAGCTGTGAGAGTCCTGCTTTTTTTGGATTTGTTTCTTTGAAAAGTTCTCAAAGACCACGCTTTGCGATATATCGGTCTGAACAGCACAGAATAATCTGTAGTATCGGTGATGTAGGAGCTTAAATGTGGACTGCTGGGGTTTAAGAGGCCCGGATCACTTTGTATGAACATAGTTTAAGGAAAATATGTTTTGGGGAAAAATCATACATCATTCCCCTTATTGAATATGTTGGGACTCTGTTTGATGGGAACATTACTGATTTTTTAATTAATTAGAGTGTAAGGACCATGTGTTTAATGGTTCCTATTGAAATGGATAGGATTATTATTATTACTATTATTATTATTATTATTATTATTATTATTATTATTATTATTATTATTATTATTATTATTATTGAGTTTTTTTTTACTCTGCATGCTAGTTTTTTTTTTTGCAAAATACTTGTCAAGACATCGGATATTCTGGATTTTGGGTGCATCTTGGGTACAAGGTAGAAAAAAATTCTTCTCTTACAGGGTTTATCAGATTTTCCCCAAACTTAATTCAATTCAATTCAATTCAATTCAATTCAATTCAATTCAATTCAATTCAATTCAATTAAATTCAATTCAATTCAATTCAATTCAATTTTATTCCTATAGCCCTACAATAGACACTGTGTCTAAGCAGCTTTAAAGAATGTAAGAATTATAGAACAAAGTTCACATATGTAAACTGATGTGTATTTAATCCTTGATGATGAAGCCTGGGGCGACTGTGGCAGGGAAAAACTCCCTTAGATGGTATGAGGAAGAAACCTTGAGAGAAACCAGATTCTGATCCTCATCTGGGTGACACTAAGAGTGTGACTGTAAATCATTAAAACATTACAAACACCAGAGAGTGAGAAATATCATCAGCACTAAAGTGTGTAATTATGAGTAATGTACTTTCTACAGTCTTCTTCAGTCAGTTGGAGTCGTGTTTTACATCATTAAACAGCATTTGAAGGCAGTTTGTAGGCTGCGCTTTGTACGCAGAAAACATAGTGAATTCCATTGCATATGATAAACATCCACATACCATTTCGGAGGCATGAACAGATCCTGTTGCACCATCAGTGCCTGAACCCGGCATAACTTAACAGTATTTAAAGTAGTCCCTAAAGACAAGTACACTGGATTTAGCACCGTTACAGGAAAACAATCCACTGTGTAATCATTTGCACATGTTTTTTTTTCCACCCTGAGCCACATTAAGTGTACACTATAGGAACAAAAGTATTGGGACACCTGACTTTTCCAGCCATATGTACCAAAGCTGTGCAGGATGTCATGAAGTTTTCTCTTCATTTGAGGAGACCTAAACCTGTTCCAGCATGACAATGCTCCTGTGCACAAAGCCAGCTTCATGAAGATAATGTTTACATGGGTCGGAGTAGAGGATCTTGAGATCTTGATAACTTGAGATTTTGACCTCCACCTACATCAGGACCTGACTTTAGTAACACCCTTGCGGCCGACAAAAATCTAGACAAACTCTAGTTGAACATCTTGAGGGTATTATAACTCAAATGGGGACTAAATACGGAATGAGACATTCAGAAAGTCCAGTGTCCTCAAACTTTTGTCCATATACTTACGAGTGTAAGACCCATGTGTCTTATTTTTCCGGAGTAACTTTGTCCTGTTAAACTGATCTGGAACTATGTGTTTTCCCTTTATACATTTATTTATATAATAACTTCAGTATCATACACATGACCTCAGAGTGTGTGTGTGTGTGAATCTGGTGCAAGACAATGTCAATGAGCATCTCCTAATGGGAATGAATGATTTTTTAGAGCGGACCCTGACACACTCTTATCTACAAAAGCCCATTCGGTGCGAAAGAAGAGTCGTTTCAATCCCTGAACGATGCATTCAACAGCAGCTGGAAATTAAAATGAGGAGCTCGGACACTTAATTATTCTAAAAGCGAGAACGAGGCTGTTCAAAGGATCCGGATAATGAAAGTCATCCTTTATGTTGTAGCTGTGTTTGAAAATACTTTGAATATACCTTTGATTTAAAGAATGTAGCAATGCCAGACTGTATCTCGGTTGGATGTTATGAAATGCAGACCGGATTAGAAAAAATCTAATGGCGAACAGAATGGGGTTTTCCGCACCATGTGCCTTTTCATCGGCGGAAAATACAAACAAAATAAATAAAATCGTAAGGCATAGTCGAATAAAAAGGCTTTTACCATATTGAAATATTGCCTTCAAACATGGCCGCCCTGAATGCCGTCTCCCAACACACACATTCACCACCCTGCTCACAATCGACTTTATACTGATCTAATGCCAATCACAGCCATGGTTTCAAGGACTTTCATTAATTAGACTTCCTGCCAAATAATACACTGTTTTTATCTTGTTACTAATCCTTTGTTTGCTGCCTGTTATGGACCTTATTCTCAATTCTATTCTTCTCTTTTCGATATCCTGTTTGTTGATCGCCTGGCCTATTGCCTGTGTATTGATCAAGTTTGTACCTTTGCCAACAATGTTCCATTAATCTAAAATTGAACCTTTATTTACATCTATCTGGTGTTTATTACATGGCACAAAGCTTAGAGAGGTAACTGCCTCTCAAGCTTGATGTTTTACAATAAACATATTATAGGAGTGCAGAGAATGAGGTACAGGCACAAAAGCGGCCCAATGCTGTTGTTGCACTGAAGACTCCTTTCAGCAATGTCAACTAAGGATTTGCTGAAAAGAAGGTAAGCATATAATTAAGGTTTCTTTTAGGGCTGCAACTAACGAGTATTTTGATAACCAATTAATCGGATGCCAATTTTTTTTTTATTACAGTTTTTCTCAGTCACTTTGGAGCGTTTCTCAAATCAGGAATGAAATTCTCAAAACTACTTGTTCAACCTTCACATCATTTAGTCATTTGTGCTCTTCATAAGAACATTTCTCGTTGCTTTGATCAAATTGCGAATGCTTTGGTACATCAATTAATCGATTGTGTACAAGTGTCTGCTGTTTCCTACATTATCAGTTGTTCATGTCATGTTCATCAAAATGTATTATACTAGTTTCACCTAAATGGTCTTAACCCCCAAAACATTTAGGCACCAGTTCATTGGATATGTCAATAAATGCAAAATGGTTAAACCAGTTGTCAAAATTTGTCAAGCTCTTCTTCATCACAGTTCTATTAAACATTTTTGGTAAATGTGTCTTAAATTGATGAATTGTACAGATGAACCTTGAATGTCACTAATAAAGGGGCGTGTTTACTTTCAGATCAACCAATAATCAACTAGTTCTCTAAAATAGGTCAAGGCTGAATCTCGTGAACCTTTACTGTAATTGGCGAGTGTATATAAAAAGAGCAAAACACAAATTTACAGTTTGTTAAAAACAGATAAACAACTAGGAAACGAGCCAAGAATAAGGATGCATGCTGGAAGGGTCAGGAGGCAAAATAGAGGAAGAGGAAGAAGAGGCCAGAGACATAGACACATTTCAGATGAAATTAGAGCCACTATTGTGGACCATGTTGTCAATCATGGCCTCACAATGGTATTGCAATGGATGACATCTGTTGTGATGTAGATGAAAATCTGTGGCCTGACAGACTGGGACGTCAGGGGGTAGAGACTGATTACACTGTATAGTGCGGCATGCGCAGTTCTGCCTAAGAAGTGTTTCCTATGTTTACCTTTTGAAATTTTAATTTGTATCTTTTTATTTTCTATCACAATAACATTATATTGTCTTTTTTTTGTCAGTCCACTAGTAAAGAAAAATAAAAAAGTGTGAATCCTGTCCAGTCTCTTACAATCAATATCCCACATACAGTAATGTGTAAATTTGTGCTGTTTAAATTCATAGTTGCCAATTCAGCCTCGTGCATTTTCAATACTATAAAGATAGTTTACATCAGGAAATACTAAAATAAAGCATTACCATATTGAAAAAATGACAACATTTTGACTATCTTGTTCGTAAACAATGATAAAAGGTATCATATGTTCATTGACACAAATACTTACTTTTCAGTGAAGTACTAAGGATTTTGAGCAAAAAAAAACAGGCTTTTGCAAGAAATCCAATGCATTGTGCTGGTTGTACAAATTGTTTTAAGAATGCACTTACTGATTTGCAAATCTTAAGGATGATTCGGAAAATGCTTCAAAGCAACTGAGAAAAACTGTAATCGACTAAATTGATAAAAAAAAAAGGTTTTTTTAATCAAATGTTTTGCTTATTATAACTATATACAATAGTATTTCAGGTTATTTATTTATAAAAGTCTATTTAAAAAATGCAAAAGCCACATATTGACATTTCTTTTAAACAAAAAAACATTTTATTATATTTTATATGGATTTTTTAAGCATGATTGTCATCTTGCCATCTGCAATACACAGACATTGAAGTGAAGATATAAGCATCCAGAATATATAATTCATAAAATCTTGTATAAGGATTAAATGATATATGCATAAATGAAATATGAAAGCATTAAAACCAAGCATTTGAACGTAGTAAAGCCGCTGTGAAGTTAACATCTGTAATAGAAAAATGCTTGGAAAAGAGAATAGAATGGAGAAACACAGTAAGCTAACAGGCTTGATTAAAAAAAGGTTTTTTTTTATTGTCTAAAAATGAAGAAAACAAAGAACAGATCCATTGCGACTTTCCCGAAGTTAGTAAACAGTTTACACAATAGCACTTCATATTCCCATGATGAGGATTATACAGTTTTTTACTGTTCATGCTGATGTTTCACATTCATCCTTGACACCAGTGTGTTTTCTTTTCATGTGCTTGTGAATCACTGAGGTATTTCCATCCCACCAAAGCTCCACTTTGCAAAATGAGCAGGTTACAGTTTTCTTTGTTGTGTTTAATATAAAATGCTACCATGCCTTGAATGACTTGGAAAGCACACTTTTTCCTGCTGTCGATTGGCCTGTACTCTTCACAAGTGGCTTTGTCATCTTGCTATAACTCTGCAGGTCTGCAGCTGGTTTTTGTCCGGGACCCAATTAAGGATATCTCAGCTAACTAATTGATACAACTATACTTTTTCTATCAGGACCTCTGAACAAATATGCACTGATTTATATATACACTAGATGTGTTTTTTCCCAAACTTTTAACACAAAGTTGGAAAAACACAATTGTATAAGTTGTCTTTAGATGTGCGAGAATAAAGATTTTTCTTGCCTTTGAACTAGGTGACCCAAATCTGTTCCAGCCTGACAATGCTCCTATGCACAAAGCCAGCTCCATGAAGATGGAGTGGAAGATCCGCTCTGACCTTAACCCTATTAAACATAATGAATAGGGAAGCTGACTGCATCCCATCTAATGGTCAGGTAACAAACCTTTGTCTATATAGTAAATACGAATCCTATCTCTTTTAATGTGGTAGAATGTTCAGTATTGACAAGTTCTCTCTCTCTCTCTCTCTCTCTCTCTCTCTCTCTCTCTCTCTCCACTGTGCTAATCATCTTCTGCTGATAAAATACTCTTCTCCAAGAGAGGCAATCTTACCCCCCCAGGGGAGGTTAGTAATAACTCACTCTCACAGTCTCTCGGCTGTTAGTATTATCAGTTAGCCAGTAAGTCAGCAGTAATTTCATTACCGAGAATTTGTTCTGTAAAACACGAGTGCATCCGACATCCGGATTTGTAGAGTGGCTCGATAAAGCTCTGGCAAACTGCCATCTTCTGTAATGATGGCTTTTTGTTTGGTTGGCGATGGGGGGCTGTGACAGTGCTTCAGTACATTTACATTTTATCCGGAACTTATCCGGAACGACAAAGTATCTATCATGAGATAAATCCTGATACTGGTTCAATAGATCATATACTGAGAATACATCAGTCTAAAAAGTCTGTTATGGAGTTAATATTCAGTTCAGTTCAGTTTATTGTTTTCCTTAAGCAAAGTATGTTTGCATCATACTTGTTTAGGCATTTACCAATTCACAGTGTAAAAAAAAGGAAATTATATAAATAAATAAAAATAATTATAGTTGGTAAACAATATTTAAAAAAAGCAGTCTAGATGACCATCATACAGAAGTTCTAGGAGGCCATGCAATACAATATTTTTTCTTACTTGTTTTCTAGTGATCACAACTTTTTTTTTTTTTTTTTATGATCTCTACATAACAAGTAACAAGTCTAATAATCACGACAATATTGACATGATTTACATAAACGGCATTTGGCAGATGCACTTATCCAGAGCGTCTTACTAACAAGGGTTATTAATTAAGGGGGTTAAGGGCCTTGCTCAAGGGCTCAACAGTGGCATCTTGGTGGTGCTGGGATTTGAACTTGTGACCATCTGATCCAGAGTCCACCTCCACAAACAATTTTACATGCAGCTACTTATATACAGTTAGTCCCAGAGTTACGATTTTTCGATCTTACAATGACGATAGTGATACAGCAAAATTGTAAAAATATTTTAAGTTTTGCGCAGCAGGCAAACATAGCAGCATATATGCGATACGATACGATACGTTAGGACGTTGCCAGGTCGCATGCATCTTCTGCCATTTAAGATGCCTTACTCTAAACAGCGGTTGAGTTTTTTTTGTCTTGATCAGTCTCATCAGCTACAGGTGTGCTTCTTACTGCTCATTTTGTCTGGCTCCTGCCTCCACTCGTGAACCGGTGCTTATCCACGCACCTGCTGTCACGTACATATATAGTGTATAGTTTATTCATTACGGTACAGTCAATTGCTCAGGTTTTGTTAATTATTTAGCAAGGGCCTGGTACAGGGGCCCAGGAGTGGCAGCTTGGTGCGGCTAAGATTTGAACTCTTCATAAAGTAATCAATACTGTAGAATGCAAAAATGATTGTTTTAACTGGAATTTGTGCTTCTGTGTGTTTCAGTGCAGTCCCTTTGTATTAACTAGTCGAACGGTTTGCGATGTGAAGGCCTGAATGCTTCGGTACCTTCTCTAAAAAGCAGAAGAATGAAAAGTGTGTGTGTGAGGGGTTTGATGAGTCCCAACGCTTTCGGCCTTGCAATATCTCTCCAAGTGACATCGCAACCCTGACTCCGCTCCCTAAACAGTGTATCATACGTGTGCAACTTAATACGAAATAAGTATTCTCTACAGCTCCAGCATCAGTATGCAGTGTTTACGTGGAGTCGCTCCACTCTACAGCACATCAGGCACGTCTCTGCGGTTCGGCATTAACCTCTCAACAGGGTCTGCGAAAGAAGCAAACAGCAAGACAATGTCAAATTATTATTACATGGATCTCTTGATCTAACATTCAAGTTGAGGCATGGCTAAACACACACACATGCACACACACACACACACACACACACACACACACACACACACACACACACACACACACACACACACACACACACACACTCACCGGGCCGGTTTTGCATTATTTATCTGAAGCCGAACGCTGGCAAATCAAGCGCAGTTCTCTCATTCGAACAGCCTTCATTAAAACCTCACCTTCATACACTGTTTTTTTGCATTTCAGTGTGTCAGGAATAAAGAGAAGAAGCTTTGTGGCTGATTACACACATGCATCACACATTCGGGTCCTCACAGCCAGACTGTGTAAGAGCTTCCTCTTACAAGCCATCAGACACCTCAATACAAGGGTACTGGACTGACACTCACACACACTAAAATGGACGCCTTCATTGAAACCTTTTACACAAATAACTGCTGTTAAATGACCAAATGTCCAATATTTTTTTTAATTATATGGCCAATTTATCACACTAGATTTTGTTGCTGAACTGTCACTATGTACACTGTCTCCTTGTGTTGTGGTAGCATTTTGTTAGCACTGTGTTAGCATTTGTGTTGTTTCATATGGCACCTCAGGCCTGGAGAAACGTGCTGAAGTGACACTGCACTGTATATGGCTGTAATGACAATAAAGGCACTTGACACACGTCCCTTATAATTTCCCAGATAGCTTAAATGTCAGCTTTTGGCATTTCATGGAGGCTTCCACAGAAATCCCTGAGTCCTTTTAGCAGACACGTACATGCTTCATGCATGTTAGAAACTGATTTAAATGCATTACTAGCCAAAGATACGATACATTAAAGATATATATGAAGCAGCTACATCCCTATTACAATGCAGTGCGATCCAATTTTGATTCAGTGTAATATGATTTAATGTAAAAAATATATTGCTCTGCAGTTCATTATGGTACAGAAAGTTCACTTTTATTTCTATTTCTTTCAGACAGACAGCAAATACAAACACGATGTTCTTTTCCTGTTCTGTTGCAGGAAGTTACAGCTCTACCTCTGCCATGTTAATCTGTATTCTATGTGACTCTTAGGACACGTCTCGGTCTCCATAGTGTTGCGATACGTCATAATATTTACGTAGCAGCAGCGGTTCTGAGAGAACGCGTTCGAGAAACAGTTTAGTGAGGAGAAATCAATCTTCATATATATTTTATAGTGTGTATATATTATATTATATTATATTATATTATATTACATTATATTATATTATATTATATTATATTATATTATATTATATTATATTATATTATATTATATTATATTATATTATTCTTAATCTTATTTCCAAACTTATTAGTTAAACTATATTTTTAATATACTTATACTTGATACTTATTTTATTTATTTACTTTTTTTTAATTCTCATATTCTTTCTATATTTTTTATGTTTACATGTTAAACAATTCCACTACATGTTGTATTTTGTATGAATGTGTGTGACAAATAAAATGTGAATTTGAATTTTACATATAAAATACTGGTCATAAATTATTGGTCACTTTCTAAAAGATGAAAATATATCACATCTATTAACAATTATAGACAAATAAATCAGTTTTTACCGACTTTTATGTCGATGCACTGATCAGTGAATCGTGAAAAAATTATATTACTTTGACACAATACAGCTCTCTCCTTTATACCTTTCTGTCTGAGGGTAAATTCTTCAATCGGAATCAGACATGGATGATTAAATAGGAGAATGTTTTTTTATTTTTTATTTAGTAACTCAGGAGTCCATTAGTGCTGCTCTTCTGGCTTCGTGATATTCCCTGTTTTTCTCGGAATGTAAAACACGCAACACAGAAAAGTTTTCCAAACTCTTCCATTAAAATAAAAAAAGATATATAGCACACTGAATACACAAAAACACAAAAAGCTTTGTCATTGGTCCTTTTGTGTAGTTTGTGTAAATCGATTGGACAGTGCATGAGCTGAATCTTCCTTTATTCCCAAAACGCATTTTGCAGGGTGAAGAATGATTTCCAGCCCTACTGCACATTAAGACCTAAAACTAGCCCAGAATTAGGAAATGAGTTTTCCTTTGGTTTTGTCCGCTTTTTTGTCAGCAAGTTGACTGCAACACGCAAAAATGTCAGAGTTTTACTTTTTTTGAAAGTCACAGTATAACTTTCCCTTGTGCAATCTTTGCAATAGAGTGTATAATAAAATTGGTTCTGTACATTGTTGATACACTGTCTGCACTTACACTGTCCCTATATATATACAGTATATACAGTATTGTTCAAAATAATAGCAGTACAATGTGACTAAACAGAATAATCCAGGTTTTCAGTATATGTGTTATTGCTACGTGGCAAACAAGTTACCAGTTGGTGCAGTAGATTCTCAGAAAACAAACAAGACCCAGCATTCATGATATGCATGCTCGTAAGGCTGTGCAATTGGGCAATTAGTTGAAAGGGGTGTGTTATAGCAGTGTATGCCGTTGACTGTACAAACTCAAAACTTTTTTGTATAAACATTTTTGTTTCTAGGATTTAGCAATCCTTTGAATCACTAAACTAATATTTAGTTGTATGACCACAGTTTTTTAAAACTGCTTCACATCTGTGTGGCATGGAGTCAACCAACTTGTGGCACCTCTCAGCTGTTATTCCACTCCATGATTCTTCAACAACATTCCACAATTCATTTACATTTCTTGGTTTTGCTTCAGAAACAGCATTTTTGATATCACCCCACAAATTCTCGATTGGATTAAGGTCCGGGGATTGGGTTGGACACTCCATAACATTAATTTTGTTGGTTTGGAACCAAGACTTTGCTCGTTTACTAGTGTGTTTGGGGTCATTGTCTTGTTGAAACAACCATTTGAGGGCATGTCCTCTTCAGCATAAGGCAACATGACCTCTTCAAGTATTTTGACATATGCAAACTGATCCATGATCCCTGGTATGCGATAAATAGGCCCAACACCATAGTAGGAGAAACATGCCCATATCATGATGCTTACACCACCATGCTTCACTGTCTTCACTGTGTACTGTGGCTTGAATTCAGAGTTTGGGGGTCGTCTCACAAACTGTCTGTGGCCCTTGGACCCAAAAAGAACAATTTTACTCTCATCAGTCCACAAAATGTTCCTCCATTTCTCTTTAGGCCAGTTGATGTGTTCTTTGGCAAATTGTAACCTTTTCTGCACATGCCTTTTTTTTTAACAGAGGGACTTTGCGGGGGATTCTTGAAAATAGATTAGCTTCACACAGACGTCTTCTAACTGTCACAGTACTTACAGGTAACTCCAGACTGTCTTTGATCATCCTGGAGCTGATCATTGGCTGAGCCTTTGCCATTCTGGTTATTCTTCGATCCATTTTGATGGTTGTCTTCCGTTTTCTTTCACGTCCCTCTGGTTTTGCTCTCAATTTTAAGGCATTGGAAATTATTTTAGCTGAACAGCCTATAATTTTTTGCACCTCTTTATAGGTTTTCCCCTCTCCAATCAGCTTTTTAATTAAAGTACGCTGTTCTTCTGAACAATGTCTTGAATGACCCATTTTCCTCAGGCTTTCAAATGCATGTTCAACAAGTTGAACAATGCTGGCTTCATCCTTAAATAGGGGCCACCTGATTCACACCTGTTTTTCCACAAAATTGATGACCTCAGTAGTTGAATGCCACACTGCTATTTTTTTTAACACACCCCTTTCAACTAATTGCCCAATTGCACAGCCTTAAGAGCGTGCATATCATGAATGCTGGGTCTTGTTTGTTTTCAGAGAATCAACTGCACCTACTGGTAACTAGGTTTGCCACGTAGCAATAACAAATATACAAAAACCTGGATTATTCTGGTTAGTCACCTTGTACTGCTATTATTTTGAACAATACTGTGTATATATATATATATATATATATATATATATATATATATATATATATATATATATATATATATATATATATATATATTATATATGAAATTGGATATGACTGTAAAATAGATATTGTGGAAGGCAAACAGGTATGGATGGATAAAATTGTGTGCATTTTAATCATCCCAGTCCACATTTAGTCCTTATTTCCTGTAAGTATATCTTCAAATCTTCTAAGAAGATGCTCCACTAAATTTTGTGGAGTTTTGTGTGAGATTGCACATCAAACTTTGGGGTAGTTTGGGTAAGAAGCATGCATGGGCATGGTGCTCAGGGGTGCCCATACTTTTGCTACATGGTTTCTGACATGGTTTCTTTCATTCTTTTGTTAATTAATAGTTCTGATTCAAAAGTAAGACTGAAACTTCCAGCTCATCCATAATGGCTTACTAAAATAACAGATGTAATGTCTTTATTATTTAAAATTTTTTTCTTCACAAAAGAGCAAAAGTAGCTTTTTTTTTGTGTTCTCTCGTGTCTGTATTGTAGTTTGATGGATTGGTTTGCTGCTAATGGAACTCTGAATTAAATTTTCGCAGGAGCCCTGAAGGTTACCTGCCTATCACACGCTTGCAGAACATCAATTTTTTTCCGCCATCTCAGACTTTCACTTCCTGCCTCTTTCCTGCCCTTTTCTTTCGTATGTTCCTGTCTTCTATACTTTCTCCGTCTTGTTAACAAAAAGTACAAGTTTCTATTATACATTACTCAAGAAGCCGACACAGAGGATGATCAAGTGCGTCTTTATAGGGGTCAAAAAGGGACAAGAGGCTTTTAAACCATGTCAATAACATTCTCCTAAAGCTAACCTCAAGAGCACTTTCACGGCATCTGATGAAAAATATAGGACCCCAGGATTATCGTTTTATTCAAAAGAGCATTTGAATTCTGGATTCTGATTGGTCTGAAAGTGCAGCTTCCTTGAGAGAGAGAAAAGAGATGCCAGTGAGGGAAAGAGTGTTTATAGCTGCTATAATGTAAGTCAGAATAGAAACTGACAACTGTAAATGTAACTATAAATGGACAGCCAAATGGTTGTTGGCCTTGGCAAATTATTGATGTGCATAAGGAATAAAACATTTTATTGAAAAAAAAACTTCAGGGTGGTAATTGTATCTCCACCTCAGCACAGCACCCAGATTTATTTATTTTTTCCTGTAGGAGCATAACAATGATTCAATTCAATAAATTTTTATTTGTATAGCACTTTTAACAATAGACATTGTTTCTAAGCAGCTTGAGACAAGACAAGACAAGACAAGACAAGACAAGACAAGACAAGACAAGACAAGACAAGATATACCTTCATTCATTGAAGTGCTGACCTTAACCCTACTGAACACCTTTGGGATGAACTAAATGCTGGCTGCACCCCAGACCTCCTCACCTACCTCAGCACCTGACCTTACTAACACCCTTGGTTGATTGAATCTCATACAAATCTCCACAAGCACTCTCTGAAATCTAGTAGAACATCTCCCCAGAAGAGTGAAGAGTTTAATAAAAGTAAATATGGGCCTAAATGTGGAATAGGATGCTCAAAAAGCACTTTCAGAACCTTTTGTCCATATATGTGTATATGTGTCCTTCAACTAACACATGGATAATAATATAGAGAAAGGACAATGATACAAAGAAAGTCAAGTGAGCCTGAAGGAGCTGACTGCAGGGTCTTCATTAAATCATGCCCTCAGGCAGTAGGGCTCAATAACTCAAGTCATTAGGACCCTGTGACTTGCATGGCTTCAAGGTTCTTCTAATCCCAATGCACCCGATTGGTTACAGCAGCTAATTATCAAGCCTTTCACGTGAGCTGAGTCAGATGGGATTTTGGAAACCTTAAAAACTTACAGGACATAAAGTACACATGGCTCAAGTTATTTCAAAGAGGGTGTTAGTTAGAGTATACCCACAAAGCCGTGCCATCCAGGCATTTCTAATAATCCTGGATTGAGATCACAGGCAAGTACACCATCATTGTATTATCTCTAATGAGCAGCAGAAGGAGAAGCCTTTGTTTCGTGAATGTATTCTGCAGCATAGTTACTTTTTTCCTTCAGAAATCCCAGTTTGTTCGGAATCTTGTTGGGTCTTGTGCAAGGGACGAGCCTGGCTGTGCTGGGCCTCGAACCCTTGACCTTCTGATTAATGCCACCACTGCCCATAGTGGCTAGGTGACAAACCCAAAGTAAATACAAGAAAAAATAGTACACAAGGTAAAACTCTGCTTAGGATTGTTGCTGACACTGGAAAAACTTTGCAAAGATGCTAGACAAAAAAAGGGAAAACAACACAGGGTCATGTCTTGGATTTTAAAACATTCATTCAGGAAAAAAAAAGTGCTTTATTCTAATCACAAGTACTTTAGAGCACAGTGAAATGCTTTCTTTGTATACCCCAGTGATGTTAGGAAGCTGGGTTCAGCGCTCCTGCTCTAGGAGAATGGTTTACAGTCTAAGATATTCAACCACCCTTTTTATTTATCTATAGTAACCATTTTATTCTGCAGAGGATCTGAAAATTCTCCAGAGAGCTCCGGGATTGAAATCTGAATTCGGAGTGTCTCCAACACATCCTGCTGTATTTCCATTTCTCTTGCTTGAGAATGAATTAAAACAAAGTGACTTCCCAAAAATATATATAACATTACACTCAGGAGTGGTTATTTATTTGAAAGCTTTTATAACAACTGCCATGTAACCTGAAAATGTCTTGAAAACTTTCTTGTGGTGGAAAAACTCACCAGCTCTTTCAAGGTGTTGACACTGGAGACTCCTTCCATTAAATACAAAATCAACGTTTAAATTATTAGAAAAAAATACATTTTTCTTCTTACTTTCAGTTTTTCAATCTCATCATTTGATGGGCATTTATGTATATGTTTACAAAAAAGTGGAAGAGGGAAAAAACATGCTAATTTATTCAACTTAAACTTTCCTTTGTGTGTAAGGCATCATTTTATTAGGAACAGATGATGAACGGAAAACAGTGGCCTGGAGAGAAAAGCCAGACACAATGATGTCAAATCGATTTATAAAGAAAAAAACACAATAATCCTGGAATAATACAATTTAACATAGTCTGCTTGATCAAAAGTCTAAATTTATGCTGCACTAACGATACAATGGCGTCAAAACCCATCATTTTAGGTTTCTTTTGCCCGTTTTTGGCCTTCAGAGCGTGTCTGTGATCAAGCTACGTGTGTGAGCTTGACCTCAGTCTATTAAACAAAGCTCCAGGTAACATGATGTTTGTATTCACACCTGTTAGGAGGCAATTTCGCTCATTTCACTTCGCTTCTTGATTTTGCCCCAGAGGCCAGGTGTAGATGGGAGAAAATGAGCGTGATCCATAAGCAGGAGAAGAACACATCCGTATCTGTATGCATATTCCAGGTGCTGGTAATAAGTGGCGAGACAGGGTCGAGAATTGGCCTCAGAACTCTTGATTTGTTGTGATGTACTGGGAGACCGTCATATCCGGAAGATTGCCATTACCTCTTTTATACGGGGCCTGGCATTAGCTAGGGGAAATTGTTTTTGGCTCGCAGCCTGGCCTCAGAAATATAAACAATCAAGGTTGAGATTATAGCTGGTTATTACTGCAGGATGTACTGCAGCATGTAAGGCCAATAAACGGCAAAAGCATTGGACGTTTTTGGGAATCAGTCAAACATGTCAGCATTTACCTTATGAAACACAAAAGCTTATATCTGAACCCTAAAGACCCAAAATCAATCAAAATAAAAAAGTCCAGCAATTTTAACAAGCAAAAACGTATGTATTTTTAGCATTATGACCCTGGATTACGGTTCCGATTAACCACTTCACCTTTAAACACCCTGACTTATGATCTCTGCACCTGAACAACATTGCCTGGGGATTAGCAAATGGTTTTCTTGTTATTCAGTGTTCAAGTCTTTCCTAAATTTTCTTTGCTTGTTTTGTATATTCATACTGCATCTACATCTACATCTAACTAGGCTGTCCTGATCACCACCACAAGCCCAAGCCTATGCCCAAGCTCAAGCTGGTAACATCAAGAACATCTGCAGCTATTATCATGATAAGTGCTTTCTTAACACTAATCATGTAGACTATATGGACTAAAGCTTGTGTACACCGGAACATAAGATTGGTATGTGCTTCTTTTGTGAACATCCGATTCCACATTTAGTCCCCATTTATTGGTATAATAACCTCCACTCTTCTGGGAAGATGTTCCACTAGATTTTGGAGGTTTGTACTGCAGAAAGAACATAATCACACACTCCAGTGCTCATGATATTTCTCACTTTCTGATGTTTGTAATGTTTTAATGATTTATAATCACACTCTTGGTGTCATCCCAATAAATCTGGTTTCTCTCAAGGTTTCTTCCTCGTACCCTCTAAGGGAGTTTTTCCTCACCACAGTTGCCACAGGCCCCCCAGGCTTGCTCATCTGGAATAAATACACATCAATTTAAATATAGATTAATCTTGTTATATAATTGTTCTACAAGAGTGTTAGTAAAGTCAGGTACTGATGTAGGTGAGGTGAGAAGACCTGGGGTGTAGTCAGTGTTCAAGAGGTGTTCAAAAGGTGTTCCTCTCCAACCCATGTAAAGCATATTTTCATGACGCTGACTTTGTGCACAGGAGAATTGTCATGCTGCAACCGGAACATCCAAAGATCTCCTGCAAAATTGTGTGCCTCCAATTTTTGGGTAAAGAAGCACATATGGATGGAAAAGTCAGGTGTCCAGATACTTTTATCCATATAGTGTATGTTATAAGTAATGTAATTGTGTTTACAAGTGGCTGTTTATTTCTTTCTGTGTGTATGTGTGTGTGTGTGTGTGTGTGTGTGTGTGTGTGTGTGTGTGTGTGTGTGTGTGTGTGTGTGTTTTTAATAATTAAATATTACATTTAAATGAACATCCTGGCCTTTTCTTTTTTTTTTTTTTGGATTCATTTATTTCTAGGTCCCTCAAATCACACTTTAAAGAACAATCTTTTATTCATTTGAATCACTCAAAGTGACACACATTTTTTTTTCCTCTTCCCTCTTTCATCTTAGTCGTGTCGTTACAATCCTGAGAGGATTTGCTCTTCCTGTTGCATCAGTGCTTCTCATTTCAGTGCCTTTTGAAGAGGCAGAATTTTTTTTACCTTCCTTTTTGAAAACATTGTATGAGATAAGATGATCTTTGCTATCTTGCATTTTGTAAAATGCAGAAGCTCTCAGAATAGAAACGAATCTATCAAAACATTTCAGCTGAGTGAGGTTTTAATTTAATGGTATGTCTTACATCAGGCTTCATTTTTTTGAACTAGGTGAATAAACTTGTTCATTAAAATCCTGTTCATGAAAATCCAGATACATGGACAAGAATCCTGTTTATATAATTGGACTTCTGAATAGAAGGTTGTGAGTTATATTCCCAACCCTACCAAGCTGCCACTGCTGGGCCCTTGAGCAAGGCCCTTATCTGTTATAACTTATGGTTTCTAAAACACATGGATGTTGCTTTTGATTCTATGCAAAAAATGAGGTTAAAAGGCAAAAACACAAGAATTTGGACAACTAATGACTGGAAAAAACCAACATAGCAACCTTTTCATACTTCCGTATGGACTCGACACATTGGAACTGACTTACTACCATACAACATGACGATGAGCCGAAGCACATGTTCTGTAAGCGTCATTAAGAGAGCAAACAGTCGTCTGGAGTGATATCAGTCATGGAATGACCTGCCAAGTAACCACAACTCAATCCTCTGCTCTGGGATGTACTGGATCACAAGGTCAGAAAGAAATCTCCAACTAGACAAGAAAACCTTTGGAAATCCGAAACAAACTGTTCAGATGATGAGAGGATTTCTCAATGAAAATAAAGTGGAACATTGGGATATTTATAGATTTTGTCAATCAAAGTCAGTCTTTATACTATTACATGACCAAGTTTGTTGCATAGAAACAAAACCCACAAGACTCCTGAAGGTCTACTCACTCTACATCACTACCTGATTTTGCTATCACTCTTGTGGATGAAATTCACTCTCACCTTCTAACCTACTAAATTTCAATAAAACACTTGTTAGTATCTCCTCTTTCACCCTTGTATTCTCCTTTCACTAGAACACAAGCACACAGGTTCAGTAATGTGTTAGGGGTATATCTGGAAAACGTTACATACAATAATATAAAAATGTTACTCTGAGATCAGAACAACATACAGCTCCGAATTTTATAGTAATGCACATTAACCTTCATGAAGAAGAAATGGGAGGTACACAGTCACATCTGGTATAAATTTAGAAAAGGACATTTTCACCGAAAAAGAATTGTAAACTATTTGGGCGCTCTAAACAAACATCCTGAAAATAACCGGTTCACAAAACACCCCTAAAAGGCAGAGGAATGTTGTAACGATCACAAGGAAAATGGCCACAGTACAGTCATACAGTCGTTTTAGTTGATCACACAGTTTTACACATACACTTAAGCCATTTACACATATACAGTACAGACCAAAGGTTTGGACACACCTTCTCATTCAAAGAGTTTTCTTTATTTTCATGACTATGAAAATTGTAGAGTCACACTGAAGGCATCAAGGGCTATTTGACCAAGAAGGAGAGTGATGGGGTGCTGCGCCAGATGACCTGGCCTCCACAGTCACCGGACCTGAACCCAATCGAGATGGTTTAGGGGTGAGCTGGACCGCAGAGTGAAGGCAAAAGGGCCAGCAAGTGCCAAGCATCTCTCGGGGAACTCCTTCAAGACTGTTGGAAGACCATTTCAGGTGACTACCTCTTGAAGCTCATCAAGAGAATGCCAAGAGTGTGCAAAGCAGTAATCAAAGCAAAAGGTGGCTACTTTGAAGAACCTAGAATATGAAATTTTTCAGTTGTTTCACACTTTTTTGTTATGTATATAATTCAATATATAATTCCACATGTGTTAATTCATAGTTTTGATGCCTTCAGTGTGAATTTACAATTTTCAAAGTCATGAAAATAAAGAAAACTCTTTGAATGAGAAGGTGTGTCCAAACTTTTGGTCTGTACTGTATATCTGATACTTACACAATTAAACACACAGCTAATGATACACACACAAAACACTCAAACATACTAAAACACACAATAATCACACACTTACATATAAACATACTGATACACACACAACATACTAAGACACAAAGAATTAACACACACATACTAATAAACACACAAATTGAGAAACATTTACACATACAAACACATACACATACATACTAATACACATACATGCAGTACATACTGTATACTTGCATGGAAATACATATACACAAAATACTGTCTAATCATGTATTCTCACTGTATTCTCACATACATACAAATATACACATTGTATACTTATACATACTGTACATACTCCTACACACATACTGTACACCATACACACATTCAAACCAGTTATACACAAATGTATAACACAAAAAACTTTTGTGTGGCATTGCTATCTGTTTTTTAATGATCTCAACAAAAGAGAAAATGGTCAAAGAGGGTGTAAAAGGGAGAGAGAGAGAGAGAGAGAGAGAGAGAGAGAGAGAGAGAGAGAGAGAGAGAGAGAGAGAAAGAGAGAGACAGAGAGAGAGAGAGAGAGAGCATGTGTCTGAGCTAGAAAGACACAAAAAAGAAAGAAGAAAGTAAGAAAGAAGAGAGGAAAGAAGGACCAGACATGTGTCTAAGACAGACTAAGAGAGAAGAAAAGAGAGATAAAATGAAAGCATTGCAAATCTAAAACAAATAATAGAAAAAAGTTACACAACATGATCAGCATAAAAACAAATAGTTTAGCAATGCAGTTTACAAAAGAGTCACTGTACCTGGAAATAGCGACACACAGAGAGTGTGTGGGAAGTTCTGACAAAAGTTTAGCCAAATTTCCTTAAATACCCAAACCATCATAAACACTAGTAAATTCTAAGTAATAAAAGCTTTGAAAATCCTCTGCTGGGACAGGAGATGACCTAAAAACCAAATACCACCTCAGGTAAATAGCAACACCTGATAAAGATCTTCTCTGGGACAACCCTCACGTAAGTAGAACAGAATTTTACCCAAACCTAAGATCGTTATTTTTGATCTTTTCTACTGAATTGGTACTGAGGTCATTATCTTTTTCTAACTTTGCTTGGTGTTTCACTATGGGAATCGCTTTGGAAGCTTCTATGACACAACGTCTGTCTTGACAGACAGGTCGACCTGAGATCAGGCTCCACCCCACCTTTACTACTCAGGTCACCTAACACCCCAGGTACCCCTTACAATATCATTCTTGCTTTCTTCCCGTGAGGGACTAGATCGTACTCTCTCAGTACATCCAGTTTCCTGCTGGTTTTTGCTAAACTGTTTGTCATGCAGGCCGTCATTGGATTCCGCCAATGAACGCTAGACCAGTCATACAGGATCGTGCTGACCGACATCATTAAACTCTGTATAGTGTTTGTGTAAACCTACTGTATACTTTGATTATACAGTACTGTGGGTGAGAAGAACTGTAAAAACTATAACTGGGTTATTGTAGTACATTTGGGATTTCCAGCGATGGGTTGCACGTCTGCAGACGTGTCCCTGGCAACAAGTTGACCGGCCAGAGTAACGCATGCATGCATCAAAACACTCCGCCAATGGGGAAACCACATGACTCTTCGGTCAGGGATTCCCTTAGGGGTGGTGTCGTCGAGAGTTACTCTGACGAAGGACGCATCCCTAGTGGGCTGGGGAGCGACCCTAATGGGCAGAGCTGTAAATGGCATTTGGTCTCCACAGCTAATCCTGAGACATATAAACTACTTGGAGTTGTTGGCAGTGTTTCTAGCGATGAAACATTTTCTGACCTTTATAAAGGGCCAACATGTCCTAGTGAAAACCGAACAATTCCACGGTGGTTGCTTACATCAACCGGCAGGGAGGCATACGCTCCCTCCAGTTGCATCAGTTGGCAAGAAAACTGATAATGTGGTGCGACACGAGGTTCCTATCCATCAGAGCCACTCATGTCCCAGGCGTATGAAACCGGGGTGTGGATTTATTGTCCAGTGGAAAACCCCCTGTAGGGGGAATGGAAGCTGGACATCCAAGTGGTGTAACAGATATGGCAGAGGTACGGCCAGGCTGCCGTAGAACTCTTAGCCTTGCAAGAAAATGTTCAGTGTCCTCTGTACTTCTCTCTGGGTCGCTGAGATAGTTCGACTGCTGTCAGATCAGCCGTGACCGCTCCCTTAACGGAGGGACCTCCTGTCCCAGGTGGGAGGGGAGATTTATCATCCAGACCCGGACAGAATAGCTCTCTGGGCTCTCTGATAATTTTCTCTTCAGTGTGACAGGTTTACCCCCATCAAATATACACACTATTCAGAGTGCCAGAGCCTCATCTACTTGCACGCTTTATAACAATAAATGGCAAATCTTTGAAGAGAGGTGTGGCCATAGTCACATTGTCTCTTTCCAGTGTTCAGTGGGAGACATATTATGTTTTCTCCAGGATTTGCTGAACAAAGAGAAAGCCTTTTCTTTGTATATCTAGCAGCTATTTCTGCATGTCATGTCAGGTTTGGCAACGAACCTGCAGGTCGGCACCCTTTAATAAGTCATTTTATAAAAGGAGCATGCCGTTAGAGGCCTGTATCTAGGCAGATGGTTCCACTGTGGGATCTGTCTATGGTTTTGGAGGCCCTTTCTCAACACCCTTTCGAGCCATTGGATGGCTTAGGGTTGAAATTTCGCTCTCTTAAGATGGCGCTGCTTGAGGCTCTGGTGACAGCTAGTTGTGTGAGCGAGCTGCAAGCCCTGTCTGTCAGTCCATCCTGTTTACAGTTTGCCTCAGGGCTCTCAAAAGTTTCCCGGCGTTTGTACCTAAAGTAATGGATTCTTCTTATAAATGTCCTATTGCAGAGCTTTTGTCTTTCCACCCTCCTCTATTTTCTGTTAGAAAGGAGAAGAGTTTGAATTCCTTGTGTCCAGGGCGGGCTCTCCATACATATGTCAAGATAACAGCAGGCTTCAGGAAGAATGTCCAGCTGAGGGTTTAATGGCCCACTCTACTAGGGGGATGGGACATCATGGGCCCTACTTAAGGGAGTTTCTGTTCAGGAATTTTGTGCAGAAGATGATTGGGCTACGCCACAAATCTTTGTGCGATTTGATAGGCTGAATGTGTTTGAGTCATCCTTAGCATATGCGGTGCTAAGAGCCAGAAGGTCAGAACCCATGTAATTTTGTATGCAATCCGGGAGTGGTCTATATCTCCCATAGTGAAACACAGAGCAAAGTAAAAAAAAGAACGATGGGTTACTTAATGTAACGTTTCACCAGCACTTTCCTCCTTGCACAGGAACATGAAGAAATCTCACAACAATGATATTGTAAGGGGTCTCAGGTCAACCTTGTCTGTCAAGACAGACGTGGGAATAGGAGCTTCCATAGTTGGTCACGCCCAAAGCAATTCCCATAGTGAAACACCTCACTCTGTTATCAAAGAACCTGGAATTACGTTAAGTAACCCATCATTTCCAAGCACACTGAGACCTTTAAAATGATACCAAACATAAAAGGTAAAAATCATACATTCCTAAAATGTGATTATTACAGTATTCATGTATAGTAGCTTGAATCCTGGGAACTTCTAAGTCACCTTTCCATGACCTAGTCATATCCTCAGGAGATAAAGAGGGGGCTTAAGGACCCAGCATCCACTTAAGGAGAGGGCAGCTGAACAAATGTCTTACCTTCCTCAGATTAAAGAGATCCTTTTCTCAAAATAGAAAGTTTATTGTTTTGTTGCATGGCAGTTCTCAGGGTCTGACCTTATGAAAAGATCTGACCAACCTTACACATGTTTGGGTTATAATGTGATAAATTGTGTGTAATGGAGTGGAAAATATACTGCATGTGACCATTATATGCAACTGGTCCTCACAAGCATCAATCCAAACTTCATACACACCTTTTAATCCTTCCCACTGTCTTTGCAGAACATACTGCACTACATCGTTCCTTCCACAGATCCATAGCTATCATACCACATTCATCATGCCATATGGGGAGAAAAACGTCATTCTCATAGGCTAACAGGAAAAATGTGTTTACCTCATTCTCCAAGTTCGAATTGTGGGAGCTTTCTGTCTCAGGCCACAAGATGATTAATCTTTAACGTATCTCGTGCTTTGACCCTTACTGCTATGTCTTTCTGAGCATGACCTTGACAGAAGCTAGAATAAAATGTGTATGCCTAAATACCTAAATAAAACACCAGTGTCATTAATGAAAAGAAAAGTTTAATAACTTGCAAAAATGATTTTTGTAGTTCTACACCATATACTCAAATTACATATCTTTAAAGCTTGTTCTTAGATTTTATAAGGTATCTAAAATGTTCTTTTTTATTCTCAGTGTATATTGTAGGTCACTATAACCACTGCAGCTTTAAAGCACCAGGAATGTACAAGCTTTGTGCTCACTGTTAAATCTTTAGTGAACATGTCATGGCATGAGAATTCGCATTGGTTCATTACTGGTTTTTCCATCAGCTGTTTGTTTGCACAATACTCTTTCACAAAACACAAAAGTTCTCTTACAATATACAACTCCTCCTCCCAGTAGACTATACTCTCTTATAAAACATAATGCTCCCTGTCAATACACTCTCTCATATACAGCAATATGCTCTCTCATAATACACAATACTATCTTACAATACATGATACTCAATCCCAATACACTCCACTCTCTCACAATACACTCTACTCTCTTACAATACACTCCACTCTCTCACAATACACTCCACTCTCTCACAATACACTCCACTCTCTCACAATACACTCTACTCTCTCACAATACACTCTACTCTCTTACAATACACTCCACTCTCTCACAATACACTCCACTCTCTTACAATACACTCTACTCTCTCACAATACACTCCACTCTCTCACAATACACTCCACTCTCTCACAATACACTCCACTCTCTCACAATACACTCTACTCTCTCACAATACACTCTACTCTCTCACAATACACTCTACTCTCTTACAATACACTCCACTCTCTCACAATACACTCTACTCTCTCACAATACACTCTACTCTCTTACAATACACTCCACTCTCTCACAATACACTCTACTCTCTCACAATACACTCTACTCTCTTACAATACACTCCACTCTCTCACAATACACTCCACTCTTTTACAATACACTCTACTCTCTCACAATACACTCTACTCTCTTACAATACACTCTACTCTCTTACAATACACTCCACTCTCTCACAATACACTCCACTCTCTCACAATACACTCTACTCTCTCACAATACACTCTACTCTCTTACAATACACTCTACTCTCTTACAATACACTCTACTCTCTCACAATACACTAAACTCTCTCACAATACACTCTACTCTCTCACAATACACTCTACTCTCTCACAATACACTCTACTCTCTCACAATACACTCCACTCTCTCACAATACACTCTACTCTCTTACAATACACTCTACTCTCTCACAATACACTCTACTCTCTCACAATACACTCTACTCTCTCACAATACACTCCACTCTCTCACAATACACTCTACTCTCTCACAATACACTCTACTCTCTTACAATACACTCTACTCTCTTACAATACACTCCACTCTCTCACAATACACTCTACTCTCTCACAATACACTCCACTCTCTCACAATACACTCTACTCTCTTACAATACACTCCACTCTCTCACAATACACTCTACTCTCTCACAATACACTCCACTCTCTTACAATACACTCTACTCTCTCACAATACACTCTACTATCTCACAATACACTCTACTCTCTCACAATACACTCCACTCTCTCACAATACACTCCACTCTCTCACAATACACTCCACTCTCTTACAATACACTGTACTCTCTCCCAATACACTCTACTCTCTTACAATACACTCTACTCTCTCACAATACACTCCACTCTCTCACAATACACTCCACTCTCTTACAATACACTCTACTCTCTCACAATACACTCCACTCTCTTACAATACACTGTACTCTCTCCCAATACACTCTACTCTCTTACAATACACTCTACTCTCTCACAATACACTCCACTCTCTCACAATACACTCCACTCTCTTACAATACACTCTACTCTCTCACAATACACCCCACTCTCTCACAATACACTCTACTCTCTCACAATACACTAAACTCTCTCACAATACACTAAACTCTCTCACAATACACTTTACTTTCTCACAATACACTTTACTGTCTCACAATATACTCCACTCTCTCACAATACACTCTACTCTCTCACAATGCACTCTATTCTCTCACAATACACTCTACTCTCTCACAATACACTCTACTCTCTTACAATACACTCTACTCTCTCACAATACACTCCACTCTCTCACAATACACTCCACTCTCTCACAATACACTCCACTCTCTCACAATACACTCCACTCTCTTACAATACACTCTACTCTCTTACAATACACTCCACTCTCTCACAATACACTCTACTCTCTTACAATACACTCTACTCTCTCACAATGCACTCTATTCTCTCACAATACACTCTACTCTCTCACAATACACTCTACTCTCTTACAATACACTCTACTCTCTCATAATACACTACTCTCTCACTTTACACTCCACTTTCTTACAATACAATCCACTCTCTCACAATACACTCTGGTATTTTCTGGTGTATAAATAGATCAATGTGCAGGTTCCGCATTTGGACAGAAACAGTTGTATGAGTGATTTTCCCTCTGGTCTCTCTAAAAATTAAGTGCAGTGGGGGAACTTTCATGCTCACTTTGCTTTGTATTTGTTCTGGATGTCTATTTTATCCATCAAGATCTAAATTCCCAAAGTCTAAAGAAACTGCAGAGAAGTTTAATCCAAAGGAATTGCTTTGAGGCTGTGAAAAGTAAGATAATTATATTTGTAAACTTTTTTATTTAAATATTTTTTGATGGTAATGATAGACATTTAAAAGACATCAATAATAAGGTTTAGGGCAAAGAAAACTGAATCATTCCACTCATTATTCATTAGCATACTAGTGTTGGAAAGTGATGCATTGAATATAAATTGTCTGAGGATCAATAATCACTTCTCCGCACTGTCAGTTCATTTGTCTTCTATTACACAGCCAAGGCCAGTATCAGGGAACGTAATTCAGATGCAGGGCTCCAATACACTACACTCTCTCACAAAACACAAAACTCTGACTCTCACAAAACACAATTCTTTTTTACAATACACTATACTCACTCATGATACACAATGTTTTCTCCTGATAAACCATACCTGTTTCCAAGACACAATGCTCTCTCTTAGAAATACATTATACTGTCTCATGATTCACAGCGTTCACTTCCAACTTGCATCCAGTGCTCCAACATGATGCACAGTGCTCGCTCACAACACACTATACTCTCTTTCAGTACATTATACACTCTCAATACACTATACTCTCTCTCAATACATTATACTCTCTCAATACACTATACTCTCTCTCAATACACTATACTCTCTTTCAATACATTATACTCTCTCAATACACTATACTCTCTCAATACACTATACTCTCTTTCAATACATTATACTCTCTCAATACACTATACTCTTTCTCAATACATCATACTCTCTCAATACACTATACTCTCTCTCAATACATCATACTCTCTCAATACACTATACTCTCTTTTAATTAATTACACACTCTCAATACATTATACTCTCTCTCAATACACTATACTTTTTCCCAATACACTATACTCTCTCCCAATACACAATTTTCTCTCCCAAAACACTATTTTCTCCCCCAATACACTATAATCTCTCCTAGTACATTAACCCCCCCCCCCCCCCCCAATACACCATAATCCCTCCCAATACTCCAAAATTCCTCCCAATACACCATAATCCCTCCCAATACTCCAAAATCCCTCCCAATACACCATAATCCCTCCCAATACACCATAATCCCTCCCAATACACTATAATCCCTCCAATACACCATAATCCCTCCCAATACACTATAATCCCTCCCAATACACCATAATCCCTCCCAATACTCCAAAATCCCTCCCAATACACTATAATCCCTCCCAATACACTATAATCCCTCCCAATACACCATAATCCCTCCCAATACACCATAATCCCTCCCAATACTCCAAAATCCCTCCCAATACACTATAATCCCTCCCAATACACCATAATCCCTCCCAATACACCATAATCCCTCCCAATACTCCAAAATCCCTCCCAATACACTATACTCTCTCATAATACACCATAATCCCTCCATAATTATACTCTCCCACGATACACTATATTCCCTCCCAATACACTACACTCTCCCACAGTACACAATACTCTCTCCCAATATATTATACTCTCCCACAATACATTATACTCTCCCACAATAAACTATACTCTCTCCTAATACATTATACTCTTCCCCAATACACTCTACACAATCTTCTCCCATTAGGGGTCGCCACAGCGGATCATTCGTCTCCATACCACCTGTCCTCTACATCTGTCTCTTGCAACCCAACTACCTGCATGTCTTCCCTCACCACATCCATGAACCTACTTCATGCCCTTCCCCTTTTCCTCCCTCTTGGTAGCTCTATTCTCCTACCGATATACCCCATGTTCCTCCTCTGCACATATCCAAACCATCTCAATTACACCTCCTTCGCCTTGTCTTCAAAACGTCCTACATGTGCTGTCCCTCTAATAATCTCAATTCTAATCCTGTCCATCGTCGGCATTCCCAACGAAAACCTCAACATCTTCAGCTCTGCTACCTCCAGCTCCACCTCCTGTCTTTTACTCACTGCCACTGTCTCTAATCCATACAACATCTCAGGTCTCACCACAGTCCTATAAAATTTACACTATACACTATACTCTCCCCTAATACACTATACTCTCTCCTACTGCATTATACTCTTTCACAATACACCATTATTCCTCGCAATAATCCCTCCCAATACACCATAATACCTTCCAATACACTATACTCTCTCCTGATACACTATACATTTTCCCAACACAGTATACTCTTATATGATGCACAGTGCAATCTCCCAACACAATATTCTATAGTAACAATTGAGTGATGAGGAAACCCGAAATACATAGATATAATGGATAAAACTGGATGTTTTGCAGTTGATACTGTGAGACACCATTTTTTTTTTGTGAACATGGCCAAGAGCAAGGTCAGGAAAAGTGCTAAATGAGATGGAACCCCTTTAATATATTTTCCCTTAAGAGAAACTTTATGGGTCATTTGTTCTTATTTCTGCACATTACAAGAATGCATCATTGTCTTGCAGCTCTGTAGCACAACTGCCTTCAAACTCAGGAATTACGGTCACAAATATCACTAATAATGAGATATAGAAATGAATTCTCCTTAAAATAAGCAGGTAGATCGGAGGGATATTTAGATATCTGAAAAACAACGACCTGCACTCTCGTTACAGAATCTAAATACCTAAACTACCCTTCATGAAATATCATTAAAATGACAGTACTTAAGCTCGGTCAAACAAACAAAAATGTTTTAATAGAAAAATATTAATCCATAAATAAATATATAAATATTTTAAATAAAAACATCTTCTACTTTGCTACACATATTTTTGTTTACCATTAGAAAATAATGACCAATAATGACAAATAAACAAATGAACAAACAAATAGTCAAATTTTTGATCATTTTTAGAAAGAAAAATAATCAGTACAACAAACATCTTTGACTTTGCTGCTCAGTTTGTAATCGCTGTTAGAGCAACAAATAATCAATACAAACCAATAAACAAAAGTATTCTGCTTTTCTGCCGTTTATTTTAATCACCATTGCAGAATAAAAAATATAAAAATAAATAAATAAAAAAATTTAATCAGTTAGGAAAAAACAATAATAAATAATAATAATAATAATAATAATAATTATTATTATTATTATTATTATTATTATTATTATTATTATTATTATTATTATTATTATTATTATTATAAATAAGCAATATGCTGTTTTACACTACATTTCTTCTTAATCACCAACAAAGAAAAATAATGATTTAATATATATATATATTTGATAATGAATTAAATAAAGAAAACAATTGAATAAATAAAATGAAAAAATGTAAAAAACAAATGAAAAAATAAAGTTTATTTAAATTTGCTTATTTTTGAGCACTATTTCATTATATATAATTATCCTATAATTATTCAAAACAAACAAAGAATACAAAAATAAAAATATTTTACTTTGCTACACTTATTTTAAATCACTGATACTGAAAAAGATAGAAGACAAAAAAAATCTATAATTTATTCAAATTTGCTTATTTTTGATCAGTTAGAGAGAGAAACAACAACAACAACAACAACAATAATAATAATAATAATAATAATAATAATAATAATAATAAATTTATAAATAAAGGAGCACGCTAACAAACTTTCCACTTTGCTACATTAATTTTTGATTGTTTGTTCAAATGTATTTATGCCCCTGGTGGTCTAGAGGTTAAGATGCAGCGCTCTCACCGCTGCGACCCGGGTTCGATCCCCGGTCAGGGAACCATCCCCAGCCACTCTTAGTGCCGGTCCCAAGCCCGGATAAATTGGGGAGGGTTGCGTTAGGAAGGGCATCCAGCATAAAACATGTGCCAAATCAAACGTGCGGAGGATCCGCTGTGGCGACCCCTAACGGGAGAAGCCGAAAGAAAGTTTTATTCAAATGTATTTATAACAAACAAATAAAAAATAGTATTCTACTTTGCTGTGAAATAAAAAAATAAAAATTGTTAATAAAATAAATACAATAAATGTATTTTACTTTTGATCTGGTGATGGGAATATCAGAATATAAATAATAAACAAACAAATAATGAAAAAAATGCTTTGCTTTCTGGGATCTCACTGGAATATGGTGACATCACTTATTTTTGTGAAGCTGTGAAGCTGTGATCTCACAGAAATAATATCCTCACAATGCAGCAGGAACCAACAAATCAGCAGCAGATTCAATAACTTCCCCGTGTGTCAGCTTGGAGTTTACCTTCAAGCCTCTGAAACATTTTTCAAGCCTCACTGACCCTCAAATCCACCTTCTATTTAATTTTTAGTGTGCTCGCTGACCGGCTCTTTAGAGACGCCTGCCTGCGGCGACAGAAACACACCACGGATGTACCTGAAGAGCGTCACTGAAGCACAGCATCCAATTTTCCTGTTCTAAAATGCAGATTGTAGTATTATAGCGCATTCATACAGGAGGCCAAATGAAAAGCTTGAGAAAAACGAATAAACCTTCGAAAATGATAATTATACACTCGGGCCATTAAAGTGGTCTCTCAAACAAACTAGAGAGATGCTCATAAAAAAGGAGGCTTATTACACAGTGGTTAATGAGACAGATCGAGAGAGAGACGAGACGAGAGCTCTTGTCACGTTCGGGAGCACGTGACTAGCAGTTGATGGGCTTCAGAGCTGGAGGTTATTTTCTACCTGCCTCAGCTCTCAGGCTCTCAACAATGCAACCAACAAATCAAGTGCAATGCATCATCTGAGCAAATCCTGTCTGTGCATAAATTTGCATTTTTCTTTTTATTCCCTGTCAAGACCAAAGTGAAAGCCTGGGTTGAGCTACAGATGGTTAAAGGGTGGATGTAGAAGCCCTCTATGGTAAAGGGTGCTTTTTACTTGTCATATGTAACTTACAGGAGAGTGAAATTTTTCGTTTGCATATACTGATGATGTAAGTAAGCTGGGGTCACCCATAATACCGTGCCCCTGGAGCACAGAGGGTTAAGGGCCTTGCTGAAGGGCCCAAGAGTGGCAGCTCAGTGATACTGAGGCTTAAAACACAGACCTGCCGATCAGTAACTTTGAGCCTTAGCCACTGAGCTACCACTTCCCAACAGAGGTAAGTCTGTTTAAATTCAGTGAAAAATGATTTAGTAACTGGATATTTGGAGGATTTCTTATTTTGTTACATGAACAAAATAAACAGAGTACCGTAGCCCCAAATACAGCCCTTGTACAAAATAAAATGACTCAGTTAATTTTATTCTCTCTTGAGCTACTTAAGCTCCTGATGTACTAGTGATCTGCTCTCCAAACCTGCCTGATTTATCCCTCTTTCTAGATGGAGGTCTCTGCAATACAAGACCACCTGCAGCAGCTAAGGATGGTTGTACATGAAGAACCTGAAGGTCCAGGAGGTCACAGACTGTCTATCTAGGACACGTCTGTCTGTCTGTCTGTCTGTCTGTCTGTCTGTCTGTCTGTCTGTCTATCTATCTATCTATCTATCTATCTATCTATCTATCTATCTATCTATCTATCTATCTATCTATCTATCTATCTATCTATCTACCAGGGTGATCAAAAATAAGTTTAGTGAGATTGAATATTTATTTATTGACACTATATGGACATAAGATTAGTATGCACGTTCTGAACACCCCATTCTGCACGCTAACATGCATTGATGCAAGCTTTCTATGCATTATTTATTAACAATCTAACACACACACACACACACACACACACACACACACACACACACACACACACACACTGAAAATCTTCAGATTCATTGTAAATTTCAATACTTATGTATCACTAGATACATAATTATTTATTTACAATATCACTAAATGCCTTATTCACTCTTTACTAAATCATTTTCCATGATCAGTATTTTTATTATTTTTACTTGAGTGGATTATCATTACGTTAGCAACACTTTCACTCGGAGGAGTGTTTTTGTATTCTGTTCATCACTGGGTATTCGCTGCAATCTCACGTGATTTCATTCAAGCTTTCCATGCATTATTTATTAACACACACACACACACACACACACACACACACACACACACACACACACACACACATTTCACTCTTTTATTCTTTTATTCATATCATACACTATATGCACAAGAGTTTGTGAACATCTGGCCATGAGGTATGTGATTTATAAAGATCCCATTCCACATTTGCATTTATAATATTAGCCATATAAAGCTCCACTTTGCCACTATATTTTGTGCTTGTATGTGTATAGAGATTTGTAGCGGTATTATAGTGTCCATAGAGGTTTTAAAGTGCTCATAGAGATATTATAGTGCTCATAACGGCAATATAGTGATCAGGTATTGCAGTGCTTATAGAGGTTTTATAATGCCCCTAGGTTTATTATAGTGTGCAGAAGTTTTATGGTGTTCATAAAAATATTGTAGCACTCACAAAGTTATTATAGATCTCATAGAGGTTTTATAATTTTCATATAGGTTTTATAGTGCTCATAGATGTATTACAGTGCTCATAGAGGTTTTATAGTGATCATAGAGGTATTACAGTGCGCATAGAGGTATTACAGTGCTCATAGATTTATTACAGTGCTCATAGAGGTTTTATAGTGATCATAGAGGTATTACAGTGCTCATAGAGGTATTACAGTGCGCATAGAGGTATTACAGTGCTCATAGATGTATTACAGTGCTCATAGAGGTTTTATAGTGATCATAGAGGTATTACAGTGCTCATAGAGGTTTTATATAGTGCTCACAGAAATATTGTAGCACTCATAGAGGTAGTATAGTTGTCATAGAGGTATTAAACTTCGCATAGAGGTATTTTACTGCTCATAAAGGTTTTATAGTACCCACAGGTATTATACACTCACCGGCCACTTTATTAGGTACACCTTACTAGTACCGGGTTGAAGCCCATTTTGCCTTCAGAACTGCCTTAATTCTTCGTGGCATAGATTCAACAAGGTACTGGAAACATTCCTCAGAGATTTTGGTCCATATTGACATGATAGCATCACGCAGTTGCTGCAGATTTGTCGGCTGCACATCCATGATGCGAATCTCACGCTCCCCCACATCCCAAAGGTGCTCTATTGGATTGAGATCTGGTGACTGTGGAGGCCATTTGAGTACCCCTTCAGAAACAAGACGCTGCATCTCTATGTCACACTGCCTGCATCCCTGCAGCGCTTCCTTCACTTTTCAGAAACTGACGCTGGTTTTACTCCATGTGCTTTTTAACCTGGTCGTGGCTTCACCCTGTCTGTGAAGCAGCGTTTTTCATTGGATTGATTATACATGCGATTCAGAGCATGGACAATGCAGATGGCTTTCCAAAGCATTGCTAATATTCTCATAAATATAAAAGCCAGCAGTACTGACTTTGAAGGCCCTGGGCAGATTAGAATCACATGGCAGCACATAGAAGCTGAAATCTGATTAAACAAAAAAATCTAACATCCACATACACGTACTGGAAGCAGTGCAGCCAAGAGAAACGCTACGAAATGAAGATAATAAACTGTTGGGAATAAATTAATACAATTTCATGAAACAAATATTCGAATTTACGGTGTAAATGTAGGTCAGTGCTTCTAATAGTGTTTAAGCCAGCAGAGAAGGCTTTGCTGTCCCTGACCACCAGACACTGGAATTTTATTATAGACCACTGAGTGAATTTCTGCCAACACATTTGGATAATGAACATTTGGATAATAGTCAGGACCAGGTCATGTCTCTCACCTTTGATACAATACAGTGCATGCATGCAATTCTATATGACCCCAGAGTGAGCAATCAACCACACATCCCATGATAATGCTTTTAAAGGGTGACACTGATGCACTTTGCACCTTGTTGAAGAATGAGCCGGTTCCTGACTGATCGTGTTCAGCCATGATAACTCTCGTCATGACAGATTCTCATGATTTGCTAATAAAGGCTGATTGGCTTTAGTCTAATATCCCTATCATTCAGATAAATGGTAATTGGTTTATTTTTTTTGTTCACATTAATCACCCGCTGCCTCATATCATTTCTCTTTGCTTGGCTTTCTGGTGCATGGTGACTGATCTCACCAGGTGAACAAACATTTACATCTTTCTTCACAATTTGTCTTTATGTCTTCAGCGCTTGCAGTGAGGAGTTTTCGGTTTTAAAGTCAGAACTGTTTATTTTTGCATTATTTAACCGTAATGACAAAATGTCTTGAAGACAGACAGCGCAGACGGAATGATTGATTAAACGAAAGAGGGAAAAAAATTTATATTTATGCCATAAATCTTCTGAGTTTCTTTTTTTCCCCAAAATTCTTACTTGATGCTGTTTTTTTTAGGTAAAACTGATGCCCAAAGTGGCGGTTCTTTGTAAAGAAACATGTTTTATACGCTTTTTTCAAAATCAACAATCACACAAGTCCTTCTGACTTTCTCTATACTTCATCAACAACCTCAAAGCAAATAATGAGTCCGTGGTGCTCTTCCTTGACATGAAAACATACTGCTGCTTACAGATGGTCACATTATTTTACCTAAATATGGTGTCTTACCTAAATATGGTATCCCCTGATAAAATGTCTGAATAAAATGTAATAAAACAAATTTGAGATTTGAAGGTTCTCCTGTAATATGCTCCTGTAATTATCCCCCCCAAAATACAGGATGTGAAGGTGTATCTAAGCAATGCATTTACATAATGTGGAGCACATCCACATGAATCTGAGCTGTTTTTTGCTGACTGCTATCAGCCCCTAATGGTTCAGTTAGTTGAGGGATTGATAGCTTTGTGATAATGACCTCTGAGTTTAAAGGTTGCAGGTGCAAATCTACTATGAACCTGGGGAGATGCCATGATATTGCGATATTCCCCCCTGTTCCAGGTTACACTCTTTGACACTAAACCATTTTGGACACTCCACATGTAGTTTGATGCTTATAGCTTCCTGTAACAGGAAGCTATAAGCATAGCCATGAGAACTGACATATGCAAACTGACTGTGTGTTAGTGTCTTCCTCTATTCACTCAAAGGTACTCCTTTGTCTTGACATTTGTTCTTTTATCTTTTTGTGTTGAAATTTTCTAAATTCAAGTATTAGCAGGGAAATGTAGTAATGTGTGCTACATTAGCGGTTATAGCTAGTTCATTTGCAAGAGTGATTATTTCGAGAATACTTCACCTAGGCCATGACTCTGCAACCTCTACTTTCAGAAAAACAAACCTCCAGAGATCAAACCCTGAACATCAAGGACACAACACAAGCACACAACAAACCCACTGAGCTCCAGGGCTTTAGCATGGGTGGTATACATTTGTATTATTAGCTCTGTTGGTCAGCAGATGGTCAAGAAAGGAGAAAAAGAAGGAGCAGATTTGAATCAGCGAGCTCAGGTATAAGAAGTGAGAGTGTTACTCACAGAGCCAGTCACATGCCTGAGGCTAAGCAGTTTATAATGAATAGTGACAGAGCAACAACCCACAGGCCTGCTTTCATCTAGTCTGTCTTCAGACCTTTGACCTGAGGTGTACCTTTAATCTCTTCTGGTTTGTGCAATGGGAAAGTGAGTGTATAAGTGTGTGTGTTAGTGTTAGATATCTGTGGTTAAGACATCAGTTTGATTGCTCCACACTTTGTCTTTGTCTATGAACATTCGTCTTTATGTATCTCTGAAGTAAAGAAATCAGTTTTTTTTTTATTTACTGGGGGGGAAATAAAGGGATGGGGGGGGGGGGGGGTCATATTTCAGCCATTTAGCAATTTTGTCTGAACAAACAGTTAAATGGTTTATCTCTGAGCGCATTGCATTGCCATTTCATCATCAACTGCTCACAAATATACTGCTTGCAAATTGCCATAACGCTCTCACAACGTTCTCACAATGCTCTCGCAGCGTTCCCATGTTGCTCTCACAATCTTTCACTTTTTTTATATACAAAAAAAAACAAACAGTTGTACGAAGCTCTAAAGTCAACAGCTGTTAAACTATAAAGGTTAAATCAGCTAGAAAAATGGCCCACAGCTAGAGCATCTGCTATGTTAAACTACACATCACTCACATGTTAGAGAGTAAAGGAATCAGGGATCACAGAAATATAATCCTTCTTTATTAACACGCTCAGTCCAGAGAGAAGTGCTTTATACAGACAAAAGGAGAGGGAAGGTGAGGCTAAAGGAGTCCCAGAGAGCTATGTCCCTGTTTGCATCAACATTGTAAATTGTACAAGGTAATAACATGCCAAATAGTTTTATTTGAATAGTACTTTCAATAATGGACATTGTCTCAAAGCAGCTTTACAGAATTATATACAGTTTAGCATCATAAAATAGTCTATAATGTTTATTTACATTTATGGCATTTGGCCGGGCGTCTTTATCCAGAGCGCCATTTTTTTATACAACTGAGCAGCTATTAGGTTAAGGGCCTTGTTTAGGGGTCCAGGAGTGGCAGGTTGGTGTGGCTGGGATTTGAACTTGCAACCTTCCAATCAAAAGTGCACATAAGATACCACCTCTCCCCATCCCTAAAAATGTATCTTTAATGAGTAAACAATTGACGACAATAAGAAACGTACGGCCATGTTGGAAATGTTTACACCATACCGTGCTCGAAGTGTTTTGTAGATATCTGCGGGTTTTACGGCTTCGGTCACAAGAAACTTCACCACTACATGCTGTTCCATGCACGCACTAACACAGATGTATGCCATCTTGATTAACGTGACATGTGCGCCACCTATCAGTAATAGAACACTCTAGCCACTTACTACTGCGTGTAATACAGCCATTTATTTTTATACATTCACGATTTAAAGTCCCGGTTTCACTTGAAAGCCCCTCGTAATTTTATCAAAATAGTCTAGTTGCTTAATTGGTTGAATGTTGGAGATCGAAAAAGAAGAATTGGTTTTCTTTATTCTTTAAAACACTAACACAGATCTTCATCATGAAACCACAAGGTCAGTATCTCTCTGACAGACAGCTTGAACCACACGAATGTCAGGACACAAATCTTGCTTTGTGAGCGATGACATGCTAAACCATGTTCACCGAGAGAAAGCTATAGTATCTTTGCAGTGTGGTAAAAACTTTGCCTCATGTAGAGGATCTTTGTTCTGAATTGGTATGACATCTGGAGGACTTCATTCTTCTTCTGAACGTCTGCAATAAAAAAAGCATTTTCACTTCATCACAGATTCATTCACAGCACCGTCAGCACCAGTACTGTCTCCTATGGGGATACAAGAGGAGAATTTCCACCTTGTGAAGAAAAGGAAGAAAGATTTGTAGCGGATTTCAGAATGCTGGTCGTACACTGTGTAGAAATTCTCCTGTAGGACTTGTCACTCAGATTCCTGTGTCTGTCCAAAAATGGTTGTCTTCCAGTGTTTCAGTGATCTGGCAGTTCCACTGTAAAACCGCTGATCATTATAACAGTCCCCAGAAGCAAGCAACAAGATGCTATTCTACTATACTTGTGTGTTGGTGGAACACCACCAAAACATGACTCGTTTGAGGACTTTGTCCCTTTTTCAAGGAAATTTTTTCAAATGTTTCTTTAAAGTTTTGATGTAAAAACAAAACTTCCAGCAGGTGTAAGAGAAGAATTTTGTTATCTTGTAAGTGATCTAAAAATTGATAAAATATCATATTTTCATAAAAGACAAGGATGTGAGGGGCATTTGAAAGTTATTGTCAAGTAACTGAAGTGAAAGAGGATGCAAGTGCAGAATATACTTTTACTGTGCAAATATAAAACACAAACACTATAAAAACAAAATACACAATAAATTCGGAGCATGAAACGGAGACAACGACTAGCATGGAACAACAAGAAGCTTGAAAGACAAATAAAAGACAATAATTGCTGTGAAGAGTGAGGCTATATACTATACACAAATACTGATCTAGGTAACAAAGAACAGGTGTGAGCCATCAGTAAGATCTGACCAACAAGGAAGTGCAGTGGCTGTTGGGTGACATAGCTCCTGCCAAATTAGTAGCTCTGTAGTTAAGGTGTTGGTCTTCTGATTGGATGGTTGTGAGTTCAAATCCTGGCACTTCCATCCTGCCATTGCTGGGCCGTTGAAAAAGTCCCTCAACTGAGCTCTTATATAAATGAGATAATTGTAAGTTTCTCTGGATAAGCGCATCTGGCCTTCAAATGCAATGGGGAGAAAGTTACATTATAAAGATTTTATTTAGAGATCATTAAAAGATATTCCACCTAGTTCTACATTTCTAACTTACTCAAAAATGTATTTTATTTGTATAGCACTTTTAACAACGGACATGATCCCAACGCAGTGGAAAATGCACGTAATTATGCATCTATAGTGAATAATGCACGATTAATTTATGCATCTATAGTTAAATGTCTATTAGTTCTCCCTAATAAGCGATTCAGTAGCAACAGTGGCAACTAAAAAAACTCCCTAAAATAGAACAGGGAAAAACCTTGGAAGAAATCAAACCCAAAATAGAACATCATCCTCATCCATATTGCTTCCATCATTGTGTACAGTTATCAACTGTTCATTTATGGATTGTATTCGAGTGCCAACCTGTTCATGGTTCAGTGGTAGACCTGAGTCATTGCAGCAGACTGTTTTTATTACAGTCCAAATCCATCTTTATAGCTCTTGAGTTCAAACCTCCACAGTTATCTTGTGGATCTTTAGATTGTTCATGTGGAACCATCCTCAGCTACAGTGGTCTCCAGTTAAAGATAACCTTAAAAAGAAAGGGACAGGATCACTGGTACCTCAGGACCATGTTTAAGTTGATGGAAAGATTAAGAGAGAAAGAGAGAGAGAGAGAGAGAGAGAGAGAGAGAGAGAGAGAGAGAGAGAGAGAGAGAGAGAGAGAGAGAGAGAGAGAGAGAGAGAGAGAGAGAGAGAGAATGTGTCCTGAATTTAATTTTTAGCAACACCCATATCAGGCTCTGCTGAATCACATCATCTCATTGCCTTCAATTCACAGATCTTTCTGCATGCTAACAGCGCTGCTGAGATTATCGCCAGTTTTATATAAATGCTAATTCATCCATCCATTTTAATTTTCAAATGACAACATATCGATTTAATTTGGATAAATATATTTCTGTTTTGTTTAATTTCAGTTCAATTGTATTTGTATAGAATTTTTAACAGTGGGGACAAAACAGCTTTCCAGCACTGCCAAGCTACTGTTGGGCTCCAGGGGCACTGTATCGTGGTTGATCCTAGCTTCCTGACTAGCATGAATATAAGAAGAAAGAATGAAAGAACAGAAATAGGTTATGTCTGAGATCCTCCAGCACTGCTCGACTGGAACCACCTTCTCTCAGAATGAGAAGTAAGTACACTTCAAGGCTCTTCTCTGTTCTGGCACCAAGGTGGTGGAATGAACTTCCCCTAGATGTCCGTACAGCAGAGACCCTGGCTATCTTCAAGCGATGACTGAAGACCTACATCTTCCTGAAACACTTAAATTAGCACTTTCCAAGTTTGTAGAATTCAAGAGTTATATTAATATTAAGTTTGTAATCTTGTGTACCAGTGTAGATTTATTCATTACTAGAGACTCAAAGCACATTTGTACGTCGCTCTGGATAAGGGCTTCTGCTAAATGCCGCAAATGAAATGGTAAGGAACAAACTCCCTGAGATGATAATGAGGATCAAAGTTTGGAAGCAACCAAACTCAAAATGGAATCAGTCCCCATTTGGGTGACATTGAATCTGAAAAAAAGCACTTGCAGAACTTAAATGAGTCACCTTGCTGTCTCTTCTCTTTTTATTCATGTCTTTTTATTAAGTCTTTTAGATATTTCTTGTCTCTGAGGTTGATAATGATGGTGATGATGATGATGATGATGATAATTATGATGATGATGATGATTATGGGATTTAACAGGAGCATCACATCCATTCTGACTGCTGAAATCTGATTAGGTTTATTAGGTTTATGACTGTTTTAAACAATATGATCAAATTATGAGGAGAATTACGCATAGCTACTGATGTTTGTTTTTCCCCCTGCTGTATTTTCCTGATCTTCTCTGGCGAACACCAAAGTGATTCGATGGTACTGCAAATTAAAACATTTCTATGTTATATTGGTGAATATATTTCCAGCAATCAAAGTAGCGTAGTGGTTGCTCAATGGCTCAATGTTGCGTTTGAGACACAACCAAACTGCCACTGTTGGGCCCATGAGCATGGCCCCTAACCCCTTAACTGCTCAGTATATATAAATGAAAAAAAATTGTCGCTCTGGATAAGGGTATCTTCCAAATGCTAAGAATGTAAATGGAAGTATTTAATTGGCCAAATCCAAAAGGCTTTCCAAGACTAACACATACTTGCTCGAAAAGATAAAAATCTGAAGAACATTTTCTTGGTTAAATTGTATGTCTAGTTTTTAAGGGTCTATAATGCAATTTAAAACCTTAGCAGTATATTTGAACTGTGTCATATTAAGTCTTTAGAATTCGGTCCTGTACAAAGCAATTAATTATAGAACAGCAACAGATTATAGAAATTATTAGATTTTCCTGATTCATACAACTCATTGACACAGAGGTCGAAGTCTTTGATAATTAAAATTGATCAATAACAGGAGAGACATCAGATAGTAATGCTGAAATCAACAGTTCTGATTGTACGTGCATTTGGTTAACAGCCTTAGTTTACTGCATAAGGTTGCTTTTAAAGAAAAAACTATTGTACATTTGAAATTTCGCTTCACAAATAAAAGCACAAAAGAGATCAATCCAATAAAATACGATGACTTGACAAAATATTCACTGCGTGTGCATTAAAGTCTTTTTATATTTATTATATTTTAAGAACCGTACACAGAATTATATTTATATATCTTACATTTATGAATTGAAGATACCATTTACACTTTTCCACAATGTTTTCGTGGACAGTTCTCTTTTGACAGTTCTTCATGGTTTTAATGATACTGTTCATTGAGGAGTGTTCTCCAACCAACATAGGGTTCTTGAAGGAATCCATGATGTGGCTCATATTAAGATCATGAGCCACTTTAATTGGCAACTGGTAGTGGTTTCACAATTGCAACTTTTATGTTTTTTTTAAAAGATTCCCCTCACCCCCCCCCCCCCCCCCACCCCTGCTTCAGCATTATAGGATATTTTGTGCAGATTCATGACAATCCTACTTAAATCCGTTTCAGTTCCCTGTTAAAAATGTTGCAAAATGTGGAAAGGGTGAAAACTTGCAAGGCACTGTATATAGATTTCTCCAGGTTTCATATTCTATAGATATGCTTACAGATAAATAATCTGTACTATCTCTCTCTCTCTCTCTCTCTCTCTCTCTCTCTCTCTCTCTCTCTCTCTCTCTCTCTCTCTCTCTCTCTCTCTCTCTCTCTCTCTGTGTGTGTGTACTTAAAACACTGAGTAAATGGGGCCTTTTGCTTATTTTGCTTGCGCTGTTTCTGCACAGTTTTGACAAGTTAATACAACAAGTCCTGATCCCTGGACAGTTTTGACAGGTAAATATATTTGGCCAACATTCATGGAAACATTTGTTCTGCTGAACTGTTTTTGTTTTCTGGGATCCTATTGTGATAATTATTTTCTATGGCCAACACAAAACTTCACCTCTTCCTCATTAATGGCAACCTTGACTGCTGCTAAATCTTTCTGAGCCTCTGATTTTCACTGCTGGATTTTGATGTATATATATATATATATATATATATATATATATATATATATATATATATATATATATATATATATATATATATATATATATATATACACACAAATTTGTCACATGCTGTCTCTTGAATATATACTTGGTTTGTCCAGCTGAGAGCTAACTATTCTCTTCAGCGGTCCTACAGTAGCTTATTTAGGTTCTTCATAGATTATTATATCTTTCCATCTCATCTACCTTCATTCCATGCTGCAGCTGTCAGTGACCTATTCCTGGCTGTAACTAATTTTGGCAAATACATCTGGAGATGCTTGGGGTGTTTTATTTGGAGGTTTTGGGTTGCATACAGACATACGGATATTGTTTTAATTATGTTTAATTATTATTATTTAAATTATAAGAGCGCTTTGTTGTGTACAACCATGCTTCTGAGTGCAATTATTTGAAAAGCACACCTGTATTTTCTAAACAATTAATAAGCCAATTTGATCATAAAGTGACTAATCTAGCTTGCTTAAGGGCTTTTGCTTAAAGCAAAGTTTACACAAACGAGTCTCCAGCTTATAATAAACATTCACATATACACCAAACAGTAGCTTCAGGTTGGAAAACAAATCCCTTGTACAATATTTGCTCAAGGTAGATAGTGTAAAGCAACCCAGGTTGCCAGTTCCTTCTGAGTAATTATAATCAGGTGATTTCTGGCACTTGCAGACAATATATGCAAGTGATTCCTCTCAGCATCAATCAATGGAAGAGGTTGATTGATATTAGGGTTTTATTCTAAAAACATGACCGTCTGACATCGGTGTGCTGATCTGATCGCACTGTTTTGGGAGTTGAGACAGTTGGATTGGCGGTGAGTTCAACTTTATTCTCAATAACTGGCCTTGAATAAAGATCATTTGTGGACCTGGTGCAAAACTAAACTTTTAACAATGTAACTTCTTCTTCTCCTTTCAGCTGCTCCCATTAGGGGGCGCCACAGCAGATCATTCGTCTCCATACTACTCTGTCCTTAACATCTGCCGCTTTCAAACCAACTACCTGCATGTCTTCCTTCACCACATCCATAAACCTCCTCCTTAGTCTTTTTTTTTTCCTCCTTATTGGTGGCTCCATCCTCAGCATTCTCCTACCGATATACCCCATGTCCCTCCTCTGAACATGTCCAAAACATCTCAGTCGGCCCTCTCTCACTTTGTCTCCAAAAAGTCCTACATGCGCTGTCCCTCTAATAAACTCATTTCTAATCCTGTCCATCCTCATCACTCCCAACAAAAACCTCAACATCTTCAGCTCTGCTACCTCCAGCTCCACCTTCTGTCTTTTACTCAATGCCACTGTCTCTAAACCATACAACATCTCAGGTCTCACCACAGTCCTATAAACTTTCCCTTTCACTCTCACAGATACTCTTCTATCACAAATCACTCCTGCTATCACTCTTCTCCACCCACTCCACCCTGCCTGCACTCTTTTCTTCACTTCTCTAACACACTCTCCATTACTTTGCACTGTTGACCCCAGGTACCTGAACTCCTCCACCTTCTCCACCTCTTCTCCCTGCAACCGCACCCCTCCACTGCCCTCCCTCTCATTCACACACATGTACACTGTCTTACTCCTACTGACTTTCATTTCCCTTCTCTCTAGCACGTACCACCACCTCTCCAGGCTCTTCTCCACCTGCTTCCTACTCTCACCACAAATAACAATATCATCCGCAAACATCTGACCTGGTCCGTCAACCTGCCCATCACCATTGCAAACAGGAAAGGGCTCAGAGCCGATCCTTGCTGCAGTCCAACCTCCTTCTTGAACCAGTCTGTCGTTCCTACTGCACACTTCACTGCTGTCACACTGTCCTCATACATGTCCTGCACCACCGTCACATAATTTTCTGCCACACCTGACTTCATCATACAATATCACAACTCTTCTCTTGGCACTCTGTTGTACGCTTTCTCTAAATCCACAAACACACATTGCAAAACCTTTAACATAATATCTTGCTTTAAAAAAAAACCTGAAATGTCAGTTCTACTTTGATAAACAATTGAAGCCATGAAGCATTTCACTTTCACATTTCAAATAATGATTTTTAGTTTAATTTAATGATGATGGCTTATTTTTTTGGTTAATTTGCCAGTGCTTTGTAACAGTGTCAGATCACAGCCAGTTGGGGACTCCAGATGCCAACATCCATTGCAACATCTAAATATGGCAGCTGCAACCTGACTGCCAAAACACACACACACACACACACACACACACACACACACACACACACACACACACACACACACACACACATACACACACATGCTAGTTCTGCATCCCCAAGCTACTGACTAAGAACAGATGTGCTTAATTGCACACATACAGTACCAACACACACATACACACACAAACACACACACACACAAACACAAACACACACACACACACACACACACACACACACACACACACACACACACACACACACACACACACACACTCACAGAAAGAGTCCTCATTCACAAACCAATTTCATTGACTTTTTAGTCTTATAATGCATGTATAGTGCCTTATAGTGCATGTAGGGATTCACAATTATCCCATTCATACAAGTGAGGTTAAAGGGCCCAGCAGTGGCAGTTGGGCAGATTTAGGGATTTGAACTGACGATCTTCCAATCCACAGTCCAACGCCTTAATTACTGAGGTACCACTGGCACCTCGTCCATTATCATCTCTATGCAATTGCATCTGAATTTTATGACTGTCAAGATTTTTTGATTGACTTTCCAGTCTTTAGAATGGACAGCATTGTGATTTGTATTTTTCAGAAAAAAAAAGTAAGAAGAATAGGAAGAAAGAAGAACAGAGGCAGTTTACCCCGAGCCATTGGTGACAGTGGCAAGGAAAACATTGAGAGGAACCAGCCTCAAAAGGGTCCATTCAGTTGTATAAATGAGGTCACTTTGGATAAGAGTGTCTACCAAATGCTGTAAATGTAAATGTACAGTAAATAAGAATGAGAGCTATAAACAGAGACATTATATTGCCAAAAGTATTGGGACACCTGGGCATAAGTACGCTATGTGATTTTTCAGCATCGCATTCCACGTTTAGTCCCAAATTGCTCTTATGATTCCCTCCACTCTTATGGGAAGATGTTTCACTTGATTTTGTGATTATGGATATTTGTGTTCATCAGCCACAAGGATGTTATGAAAGGCAGGTACTGATGTAGGTGAGGAGACCTGGGGTGCAGTCAGCATTCACATTCATCCCAAATGTGTTCAGTAGGGATGAGATCAGAGCTCTATAGCAGGAGATCTTCCTCTTCCACTTTGTGCACAGGGGCATCTCCATGCTGGAGCAGGTTTGGGTTTCTAAATTCAAGTGAATGCAAAATTTTATTATAGTGCGGAAAGGTCAGGTGAACCAAAACGTTTGGCGATATAGTGTAGGTATGATATGTCATACTTTTAATAATAAAAAATAGAATGCAACAATTTTTCCTGCTTACAGTTATACAGCTGAGCAATTGAGGGTTAAGGGCCTTGCTCAAGGGCCCAGCAAGGCCCTTTGGTGCAGTTTGGTGGTGCTGGGATTAAACCCATGACCTTCTGATCAGAAATCCAATTTATCCACTGAGGGACCACTTCCCTATTTCTGATTAATTTCCATTTACAGATCATCCTGAAGTCTTTATTAACAGAGTTTAACTAAACAAACTGTGACGTCAAGTTGACTTCTATGTGGTTAGATCTTCACTTCTGGAAGAAGCTCCTTGGATGAGTAGTAAAGTCCAGTTGACATGCCTTAACTTTCAGATTAAATGTAGTATTTGTACATGAACAACATTCGGAACACATTTGAAATTCCACTTATGGTCAAATCCATCTGTTTACAGAGATGCATCACTGAGTACAGGCAGAAGTTGATATCCGACAATCTGAGAAAGAGACGCTAGAGAAATACGTCCTTGCAGGTTCTCTTCATGGGATGAGACAGCTGTTTTGAGGAAAGCTAAAATATTGGTGTCTTGTATTGACTCACACTGGCTTATCGGCGCAAGGGGCCACTGAACCTCACCACGGGACAAAGTTCACAGGTAATGGGGGGGATATGCTTTGAACTTTCCCTGCGCTGATATATTTTACCTCAGGTTTAAGAAGTCCTGCAGAAGTGCATGTGGAAGACATGCAGGATGCCTCTTGGAAGAGCTAACATGTACGCGTGTTTGTGTGTGTTTGTGTGTGTGTGTGTGTGTGTGTGTGTGTGTGTGTGTGTGTGTGTGTGTGTGTGGATGTTTTTTAACAGGAGGCAGTGGTAGTTGTGTGATTACATCAGACAGTGACCCATTGCTCCTGTAGTTCAGTATTTATGTCAACTTGGTATTTCATAAGCAGTCACAGATGCCTGGTGTTTAACTTGTGTAACCCACCCAGTACACAAACACACACACTCACACACACAGACAATACCTGTGGGACATTGGTGTGTATGGACAGAGTTCGCTAGACAGTGGAAGCATGTTTCCAGGAATTAAACTAGGTATGAGGAGTCAAAACAACTTAATCTTCTGGCACACTAAACTTTGGAGATGATTAAAAAAAACAAACAAACTGCATTTGTGATTTGTGAAGGAGGAACACAACACATTATGTAAACCCCATGCTAGCATTATCAGGCTAACATGGATCATCCTGTTCCTTTTGTTTCAATGCAACAAACCAGTTAAAAGGCATTTGGACAGTGAATGACCGGAAGAAAGTTCTGTGGAGTCCAAATTCGACATTTGTGTCTCTAACAGAAGAACATGTGTGAGATGGAGAACAGGAGAGAAGATGTGATCAGACTCCCTCACCCCCACACTCACACATGGAGGTGGAAATGTAATGGTTTGGGTTGTTTTGGAGCAGGGAAGCTTGGAGACTTATTCCAGAGAGTTAAAGGAACCAACATGGCAACCTTTCCATACTTCAACACCATGCAATTCTGTCTGGACTGCGGCTCATCTGAACCAACTTCACTGCACAAGACGATGAGCCGAAGCGATAAACACGTCTGAGCTCTGTAAATGTTATTTAGAGATCAAACAGTCATCTGGAGTGATATCTATCATGGAACGACCTGCCCAGTCACCGCACCTAAATCCTATCGAACTGCTCTGGGATGAATTTGAAAATCTAGAACATCTCTGGCAAATTTTACAAGCTAAGCTGAAATTTTTTTTCATGCTAAGGGAGGATTTTCAATGAAAATCAAGTGGAACATCTGGCCATTTATAGATTTGTATTGTAGAGCTTTTGCATTGAAACAAAATGAACATGCATGTGTCTCTCAAAAACTATAAAAGACTCAGTGTTTCCAAACTTCTCATAGGCACTGTGTCAAAAACTGTGTCAATGCCTTTTGACCAAACAGAATCGAGAATTCAAGAGCGCTGTTTAGTATCATCTTTGCCTTAACCTTTTATTCATTGTGTGCGAAATAGTTGGACCATCCAGTCATTCAGGTACGCAGCAAATCATGAGCAGAAATCTTCTTGCGAGTTCTCCTAACATCTAAAGCTGTATGTATACCTGTAAAGATAACAGTACAGTCAGACCTATTTGTTAACCTTGAGGTTCCAGTAGCAACACATTCCATCTGTATGGCATGTTTGGTGGAGTGCTGGACCTCACAACCATTTTTACATACACACAAGTTAATCAGGCCCACCAAGCTACACTACATGTACAAACATCTGTGTGCTTTTTAAACATCCTATTCCACATTTGGTGTATTTGCCTTTAAAATAACCTCAACTCCTCTGGGAAGATGTTCCACTAGATTTTGTGTGGAGATGTGGGAGATTAATTCAGCCACAAGGGTGTTAGTAAAGACTTGTTGAATGTGAGGTGAGGAGGCCTGGGGTGCAGTCAGCATGACAAATTCATCCAAGAGGTGTTCGTTAGGGTTGGAGCTCTATAGCAGTAGATCTTCCACGCCAACCCATGGAAAGCAGCAGATCTTTATGGAGATGGCTTTTTTTCACTTTGTGTCATGCTGGAACAGGTTTGGATGAAGAGAAAAGTCTATGCTAACACAGTCAGAGACGTATTATTACTTTGTGGTAACTCTCAGGTGTCCAAATATTTTTGTCCAAGTATTGGACAAAAATATATATATTATTATAATAGAATTACATATATATATTATATATGAGTCACTGGCTATCTTGAAACGACGGGTGAAGACGGCAAAGTTGCCAAAACGGTGACCTTTGATCTGCATCTTCTTCTTTGGGAGGAGGGCAAAGGGCGCCGAAGCCAAATCTTGTGAGGAGGGTGGGTGCGGAAGTGAGATCATGTTGTTTCAAGCGAGAAACTCACGTGTGAGGAGAGCTGATAGAGTGCACAAGTGTTTAGAATAGCATCAGTTGCGCAGCTGCCGACGTAAACAGGACAACGTGTTTTGGCAGACTGACTTATGAAGGTGGGTGCTCCTTAAGACTGTGCGTGCAGCCTCGTGCTGCCATCTGTTGGTGTGTAACAAAACTAGTCTTGAAATGTTTTATTCCACTTCATGTATATATTTATATATATAAAATTGTTACAAATATCTTCACACACCAAATTTCTGCGAGTGAGCGACCAGATCTTTTGTTGCCACTAAATGCAACCCCTAAGGACCTCCACGACTGCACTTCCTTTTCCCATTTAAAGATTCAACTTCGAACAAGGTTTTTTTTCCTTCATCCTGCTATTTTTTTATTTTTTTATTATTATTATTATTTTTTTGTCCTTGAATGAATCCAGAAACAACCCGAGGAACATTGCCATGTATTGAGAATGCACCCTGGATGAGACGCTACTATGCATGCACACATATACAAATACACACTTAGGGGCAAAATAAATAACCTGCTAACATGCATGATTGTGGACATTTGAAGGAAACTAGAGAACCCAGAGAAAACCCACAGTTTAGAAAGATGCGAAATAGTGCAATAAACTGAGCACAGGATCGAAGAAGGAACCTGGAGCTGCCAGGCTGCAATGCTACCTGCTGTGACACTGCGCCATCCAGTTTATTTTATAGGCCGTGTGTGTGTGTGTGTGTGTGTGTGTGTGTGTGTGTGTGTGTGTGTGTGTGTGTGTGTGTCAAAGTCTGTTGTGTGAATCTGATGAACACATGTTCCCATCTACTCTCATCACAATATTTCTCATGCTTATAAATTTGCACCCCCCAACACACACACACACACACACACACACACACACACACACACACACACACACACACACACACACACTGAAGGTCATTTTCTGAATGTAGCCCATCTGTCAGCCAGGCTGACAAAATGGACCACTACTGTGTGTGTGTGTGTGTGTGTGTGTGTGTGTGTGTGTGTGTGTGTGTGTGTGTGTGTGTGTGTATGTGTGTGTGTGTGTGTGTGTGTGTTGCTTTTATGAGGGGTGCAGCAGTATTTCAAGCAGCACTCTTACCACATCGGCCACAAGTTTAATGAGAAACTTCAGCTTTTTCATGCGCAGTGTGTGTTATTTTGTTCATCTCAGTTTCAAATGCAATCTGAATCATTACCGCTCCATTTTCACGGATGGATGGGAAGAAGAGAAGATGATTTATTGTGCATGTAGGGATGATAAAATAGCTGTGATTGTCGGTGAGGTCCAGATGTCGGTAGTTTCTGAAGGGTCAGCTTTAATTTTTGTGTACAGTTCACTATAGATACGTGTGTGTTGGGCGGAGGGGGGGTGGGGGGTCTTGACTGTGATTCCTCATAACATTTTAAAGCCACGATCTACAGAACATCACACAAAGATATAGAAGAATCAATAAAAAAAAAAACTTAAATAACTGCAGAAAGGGCACACGGCAGACAGGATTTGCATTTCATATGTGGGCTAAATCGCCTGCGCCAGCTCGACTCTGAGCTCCTGTGTCGGTGTGGAAAGTAAAGCTTGAATCTGTCACAAAGCATTGGATTTATTCATGCACGTTGAAAAGGATAAATGGTTTATGAAACAACGTAACAACTGTTTTGATCTGTTTGACTCGACTTTTCCTCACGATGTCCAGCTTTTCTTGCGAAGTCCGTCTTGTAAATGTCCTTGTAAGTGTATTCGCAACCAAATCGAATTTCTTCTTCTGCGATTAAATCCACACGGACACATTCGTAGCTCGTGCTACAGATGCGGTGTGCGAGCTCTGACTAGCGCGCTCATTGAGCATCCAATGGAAGGACGTGAAAATGCAGACGTTATCGGATGCCTGCTCGATGGCCTCGGGGAGACGCCACCTTGCAATTTGATTGCGTAAAGCAACAGCTTCGAGCAACGTGGCGCCTATAGTGTTCATTGTAATTGTCATTTAAACCAGTAAAACCAATCAGCCTTTTTTATCCAATCGGCATCCAGCGATGGCAAAACTACACACGTTCTTCACTCAACTAGACGTACAGATACTCATGTTTTAAAAGTTGAAGTATTGACTAAATATTTTCACTCAAGTTAAAGTAAAGAAGTTTAGGCTCTGACATGTACTTAAGTAAATAGTAACCATCACTACTACCAGCTTTAGTGTCACTCTGGTAACTGGACCACGTCATATTAATATATAATACAAATTGCAAATGAATGTATCCAGGCTGAACATCCACCATATAGAACACAAGCAGAGAAAAGATGATGATCAGGTGATCAGGAATGTGTCTGTTCTCAGTCATGTTTCCATCACTGACTCCCTCTGTCTCCATGTTAACCCCAGACTTCTTGTTGCCTTCTGCCTGCTCGTTATTATCTTCATAAATTAGTCTACGTCTGTGGTGTGTGAGAGTCAGGAAATGATTAAAAAACTACGCAATGAAAAGAAACAGGTTGATGGGCTGAAAACGGCGTTGCTTCCCACCTCTGTCGGTATCCAGCAAAAGATTTCGATCAGAGCAGGATCTATAGGGTGAAACTTCTCGCTGGTGAGAGAGGTCAGAGGAGAATGGACGGACCGTTTAAAGCTGACAGGAAGCCTACATTAACTCCAGTAACCACTCTGTACATCCACAGAGAGCAGAAAAGCATCTCAGACTTTCAGCAGAAGCCCATGATCTAATCATAACCTGATTACAGAGGACACCGGATTTGACCAGTGTTCTGACATCATGCCGTGGTCAGGATCTCTGAGCTCTGAGGAGTTTATGTTCATGAAACGCTCTGCTGATTGGCTGAATGCATTATGATAAAGATTCCAACAAACTGTGTAATAAGAGTGCCACCAAGGGATGGCACCCAGCAGCAACAGCAGGAGGAGCACGCGCGTGTGTGTGTGTGTGTGTGTGTGTGTGTGTGTGTGTGTGTGTTAAAAATGCATTGCAATGTCCCTTAGGTCTAAGCTTAGAAGTTTGGTTTGATGCAATATTTGGTTGGATGATCCAAAAAGACCTTCTCTCGCTCTCGAGCCTCACTTTGATCAACCAGCGCGCTCAGGTGTGTGTGGGGGGGGGGGAGCGAGAGACAGCGCGAGAGAGAGAGTGAGAGAGAGAGAGAGAGAGAGAGGGCGAGAGCGTGTGTGTATGCGCGTGTGTGTGCGTGCGTGCGCGTGTGTGTGTGTGTGTGCGCGCGTGCGCGCGTGCGTGTATGTCAGCCAGTTGCGCGCTTCAAGGCGACTCCACGCATAAAATCTATAGAGTGAAGTGGAAACAGCAGCAACCGCAACGACATAATCTTCATTATCAGCACCGACGCCGAACAGCACGAGGAGCGGATCTCTCTCTCTCGCGCGCGTATCGGTGGTGCCCAGGAGTGGATTTAGGAGCGCGCGCTGCGGCGATGAAGTTTTTCGGGAAATGAGCGCGTGCGACGCAGAGACCCTGGACGCGCGCGCGGAGTAGTGAACCCTCAAAAAAAAAAGAAAAAAGAAAAATTGGGGAGGAAACCCGAACAACACGGAGGTACCGACTTTGCGTGTTTAATTCCTTCAGCTTTTTATGTTTTTTTATTTCTTGTGGAAACCTGGCTGGATTAAATACTAACATGTCAGTATTTCTGATAAGTAAAACTCGAATTCAGCAGTGGCTCTGGTTAAGTACTGATCTGACAGCAGTGTTTTTTCTTGTGCATGTTTCACCTTGAAATGTCCAGAGTGCACTTTTACCTATTAAACAAATCGTCACTGCATGCACCGTTCCAGGAAAAGCTGCACATAAAGTACAGTCCAGTTGTTGTTGTTTTTTGCACAAACATCTGTTTTATGGAAAACATCTGTTTTATAGAAAGCTGTATCAGGCAGGAGCAAAATTCAAATGTAGGAAGATTCTTGGCACATGTAGAGTTCACATCTAGACTAAAAATTAATGATGTACAACTACAACTACAACCATGATCTATCTATCTATCTATCTATCTATCTATCTATCTATCTATCTATCTATCTATCTATCTATCTATCTATCTATCTACAGTATATATCAGTGTATATATATATATATATATATATATATATATATATATATATATATATATATATATATGTGTGTGTGTGTGTGTGTGTGTGTGTGTGTGTGTGTGTGTGTGTGTGTGTGTGTGTGTGTGTGTGTGTGAAGCTTTAAAGGTACCAAAAGAAAAACAAGAAACATATAAACACTATAGTCCTGTGTTCCATTAAATTCTTAAACAATGTATTTATATATACTTTGTATGAACAAGTCCTCTATTAACACTCCTAACTTGCCATTATCCAGAATATTTAAATGCATAAACTTTGCATTTATTTTTTGGATCAAATGTTTTTAAAAGCCAGTATGTCATCTGTAAACATCTCCTAGTGAGGCCGATCAAATGCATGTAGATGAAAGTGTGCAGTATCTTTCTCTTCCCACATGATAGCCAGGGTTTATCACTGATTCCTGCCTGATTTGTGATTGTAGCAACTCTGTAATCTAGCTGTTTGTTCAGCATAGGGCGTTCTTGCATCATTTATTTAGTTTTCTTCTAACTTTAGATTAGGTCCCATCTTTATGGATGTTCTGAAGTAAGACTGGGTGGCAAAGTTTTTTTTTTTATTTCTAGATGATGCACTTAAAAAAATAGCAGTACAAAAACATGGCTTAAACAAAATGTCAAATTTTTGTTTTTTCTTCAATTTTTTCTACGTTTGAATTAGCATTAGGACAATATCGTATTCATTTCGTTTTCTAGTTATAATCCGATCATAAGGCATGAAGTCATTCTTTCCTTGCATTGTATGGAATTAAATAGCTTTCATTTATAGCTTAATTCTATAAGAAATAAAAAATCCTATAAGAAATAAAAAAATCCTATAAGGAATGAAAAATACAATCAAACAGAAATGATGTCGGTGCTAAATGGTTGGAAAGGTCATTAAATAAGGCACAAAACCACCTAATATTTTATTTATTGACAGAAATTTCTTTTCAAAATGTGCAGTTTTTAGAGCACAAAGTGCAGTTCAGTGTGTTCAGCAACTAACTCCTGCCCTGGCCAGTAAACACATCCTACAGGATTTATAAAGACTATTAGAAGGAGATAAATGAAACCTCGTAAGTGTTGATTAAATGCATGTTATTCATTCAGCTCTAAGGAGTCACGCGTCCAGAGTCAGGTTGCCAGGTTGGATCGTTTTCCTCCGGTCTGATTGCATTGTAATAATTGACCAGTTCACGGTAAAACCAGGAACTCTAATCAGATGTAACACATGAAAGCAGGACAGCCGCCAAGTTTGTGAGCTATCGAAAAGAGATGATCCTTAATGGGATTTAGTGAAGTTGGTGGTTTCAATCACAATACATTGACACAGTTCGGGTTGCATGAGAGCTCCTGAGGTACCAGTGATCCTGTGCTCTGCATCCATTCTGATGCCCTAATGGAACGCTTATCGGTTGTAAACTGCTCATTACTGCTAAGGATGTTCTCTGAATGAATATGAGATACATGAGATGATTGTAGATGGTTATATGCAAGAGAACAATTGTGATGGTTTGTACTGCAATTAATATAGTTTGCTACAATGGTTCAGGTCTACAGTTACAACGAACAGGTTCCTACTTAGGTCTCAATCAGTGGACAGTTTCGATGTTATCTCAGGGTGTTTTTCCCTCAATAATGTCATCATTAGCTCACTCATTAGGGATAAACTTATAAGGACTACTTTATGCAAATAGGATGAAAATGCTTAGTGTTTTTGTAGCAGATAGTGATGCACTGATGATGTAAATGCAAATATATTTTTCTTATTTTTTTGGCTACCTCCAGCTCCACCTCCTGTCTTTTACTCAATGCCACTGTCTCTAATCCATCCAACATCTCAGGTCTCACCACAGTCTCTAACACACTTCTCTAACACACTTTCCATTACTTTACACTGTTGACCCCAGGTACCTGAACTCCTCCACCTTCTCCACCTCTTCTCCCTGCAACCGCACCACTCCACTGCCCTCCCTCTCATTCACACACATGTACTCTGTCTTACTCCTACTGACTTTCCTTCCTCTTCTCTCCAGCACGTACCTCCACCTCTCCAGGCTCTTCTCCACCTGCTCCCTACTCTCACCACAAATCACAATATCATCCACAAACATCATAGTCCATGGAGACTCCTGTCCGATCTCGTCTGTCAACCTGTCCATCACCACTGCAAACAGGAAAGGGCTCATATCCTCAATGCAGTCACACCTCCTCCTTAAACCAGTCTGTTGTTCCTACTGCACACTTTACTGCTGTCACACTGTCCTCATACATGTCCTGCACCAACCTCACATACTTCTCTGACACACCAGACTTCCTCATACAATACCACAACTCCTCTCTCCACCCTGTCATACGCTTTCTCTAAATCCACAAACACACAATGCAACTCCTTCTGACCTTCTCTATAATTCTCCATCAACATTCTCAAAGCAAATGTGATGCTCTTCCTCGGCATGAAACCATACTGCTGCTCACAGATGGTCACCTTTTCTCTCAGCCTGGCTTCCACTACTCTTTCCCATAACTTCATGGTGTGACTGATCAACTTAATTCCCCTGTAGTTACTGCAGGTCTGCACATCTCCCTTATGCTTAAAGATCGGTACCAGCACACTCCTCCTCCATTCCTCAGGCATCCTTTCACCTTCCAAAATCCTGTTAGACAATCTGTGTAAAAACTCCACTGCATCTCTCCCAAACATCTCCATGCTTCTACCAGTATGTGATCTGGTCCAACCGACTTTCCATTTTTCATCCTCTTAATCGCTGCTCTCACTTCCTCCTTACTAATCCCATCTACATCCTGCTTCACCATCTCCACATCATCTAAACTTCTCCTTCTGTCTCGCTATACTATCCCCCGCTAAAACCTTACAGTCTCCAATCTCCTTCAGGTTGCATCTCCTGCATAGAACATAGTCCGCCTGTGTGCACCTTCCTCCACTCTTATATGCCACCCTATGATCCTCCTTCTTCTTAAAATAAGTGTTTGATCTATTAAACAAAATCTACCACCATCTGCTCTTCCACATTCCTCTCCTTAAAATACATTTCTAAAAAAAGAAGAAAAGAAAACCAAATTAACCATATGAACTATCACCTGATAAGGTTTATTACGTATGTGGTTCCTCCACAAACTGTTACCGTAACACAAACCTCGGATTTGGTGGAATATCTGATTTGTTCCTTGGTGCAGAATAATTGGATACATCACTGCCTTGACATCATTGTTCCTCTGAGGTTCTTTCTACTTAAAGAATTTTGCTTTAAATATCTACAACGATAATTAAAAACCACCCCAAGGTGCAGGGGACTTATTAATTCGGTGTGAATTACAGAATCTTACATTACAGAATAATAGAGGTGCGATCTACAGCAAGATCTTTTACTTTGTTCCTCTATGGAAGTTCATTTTTTACGTAGGAGTACTTTATCAGCGAATTTTCGTTTTTTTAAGAAACTTTTCTTTCATTGTATTTGTGTAATTGTTTTTTATGCCACTACATTTCAGAAAATCATGCGTTATTTGAGAGCCTGTGGCGAGAGCATAAGTGTAACCCCAATTCAGTTCCATTGGATTAAATTCAATTCAGCTTTATCTGTATGGGAAATTCTCCCAAAGCACTTCTACTGAGATAAACTGGTATGACATTGGAATGTATACATTTAGTGCCTCTAAGTTTGTTCCCTATAAGTTTATCTCTAATGGGTTAACCAGTGGCGACTATAACAAGTAAAACTTTTCTGATATATTTTGAGGAAGAAACTTTGTGAGGAACAAAACTTAAAAGGGAATCCATGCCACCGAACATCCATTCATTCCAGTTCCATCATTGTTGAGGTGTAACATGGTTCTGGCGAAACCCGTAGAGAACTCTGTCTATATAAAGGTGTAAAATACAGGAGAATGAAACACTGACCTGCATCCATTATGCATATGACATTTTTATACATCTCTGTTATGTTTCATACTTAAATACATTCACAAAGCAAGAACTTTGGTGCTTTTACTCAAGTAGGAATGTAAAAGCAGGAGCTTTACTGTTACTGGTGTCATAGTTAAGCATGGATTAGTGCTTTGTTTACTCGTGTACAGAAACAGTGTACTTCTGTGTGATTCTGCAGGTTTTTAGGCTTAGAATTGAGACCATGGTCCAAAAACCTGTTTTGTAAGGAGACATATTGTATACCGTATTTTCCGGACTATAAGCCCCTACTTTTTTCCCACGTTTTGAACCCTGCGGCTTAAACAACAAAGCGGCTAATTTATGGATTTTTCCTGGGTTTTTCCCAGTTTCACAAACTTCAAGCCAAAAAACTGAGCGACATAACATTAGACCAATGAAATTTCCGAAAGGAAACGAAAAACGCACTTCTGTGTTCTAAGCTGCACGGCATCGGGAGAAAAACTTCTACCGGTGGTGATTTTTAAACGCACGATGATGCCAAAAGATAAACTCTTGAGAGAAATAGTTGTGAAAGGAAGAAGGAAGACAGTAAACAATGACTTTCTTGGTCGGTTACTGTTTAGATACAAGCCGTTGTAACGCGTTGAGTCTGGGTGAAGGGAGAGCTCGCTAACTCCAGTTACAACAGAAATCATATAAGCACAGACAGGTTTCCAAAACTCATGCTTTTTTATTTTTCTTGGCAACAGCGTTACGGGTTAGTCAAAGAAACTTAGAAATGAGCATCAAAAAATAAGAATGACATAATCCTCGGTCTTGCACACATGCAGTAATACCGGAAAAAATACAGCGACAGGCTATTCCCAAAATGCCACACTGCTCTTAAAGGAGCCACATATTTCACCCGTTACACCGTGTAACAGGCACTGTCTTTCATTAAAGCCTGTGTAAAGTTCATTAGTTTCAGTGTAATTGATTTAATAATAATTGATTTAATTGTTGTATTTGTGTAGGACTTTTACCAATGGACATTGTTTCAAAGCAGCTTTTCCAAGATAAAGAGTTTAAGTTGTCAATTTTTTTTGTTAAGAATATTAACTAACATTTTCTATGAGAAAACTCTTCGAGATTGCATGATGAAGAAACCTTGAGAGGAACCAGACTCCAAAGGGAAACCCGTCTTTATCTGTACCTTTTGATTGAAGTAGGCGTGGTGGACCATAATGGAGCAAAAGTTCGCTCTGATACTGTCGCGTGAGACCATTCAGTGCTTTATATATATAATATGTATATATATATATTATATAAATATATATGAGAGGGGTGATGTGGTAATATTCTCCGGTTCTGGTAAGGACTGCTACATTCTGGACCAACTGAAGCTTATTTATGCACTTACTAGAACATCCAGACAGCGTTTAGGTAGTTTAATCTAGATGTAACAAAAGCATGAAGTATTTTTTACTTCATTCTATAACGTATTTCTTATATAAGCAAAATCTCTAAGATGAAAGAAAACATCTTGGTAGTGTTAGTGAAGGAGACAGAAAGACCATCCCGAGATTCTACATAATCCTAAAGTTCACTTTTAGCTGCATGTTGTAGAAGTACATTGTACAAATACATTGATGGCACCAGACACCGCTACCATTACTATTATCATACACTGAGCAGTTAAGGGTTAAGGGCCTTGTTTTGAGATTTGAACTCACAACCTTCTGATCCAACACTAACCACTGATTGTTTTCTGTTGTTTTCTGTAAAGCTGCTTTGAGACAATGTCTGTTGTGAAAAGCGCTATACAAATAAACTTGACTTGACTTGACTTGACTGATCTACGCTTATTAAACATTCATTAAAGAACTGGTGCTGAATACACACATTTTGTTATTGAGGTCATTTAAAAAATCACTCCCAGCTTTCCATTGTTGTTTCTTCTTCTTGATTACTGGTTCTTCTTCATCTTCTTCTGTGAGGTCATGTGGTACAACATCTCTACGCCGATTGGCCACAATATCTCTTTCATGCAGGGCCGCATAATCGAAACTGTCCTTCTATGGAATTGTGTTAAGATAAGAATTGTAATATATTTTTTTTTTTTGACTCACTTAACATGACGCTAATGTGGTTTAGGACGCAGCCAGGCACGCACGTTTAAGTACTGATGTGCTGCTGACATTAAAAAGAGACAGCCGTCCTGAACTCTGTTTAACGTCCGACTTAAGTGCACATACTTTGGGTCTTTCAATTGATTTAACGCCAACCGAAGCATCGACTTTGGATGTTTTTCGGCTTTTAATAGACCTCAGAACACTCTTTTCTTAAAAAAAAGGAAAAAGTAGTAGAAATCTCTCAGAAATGTCGACGCACAGATGTTACACGTAGCGGCGTAGTTAGTGAGCGATGCTTTTGTTAAAACGATGTGAATGAAGCTACGTGGTTTGCTAACTCCTGACATTTCTTTCCTGTATGCTAACACACTGTTGTTTCCAAGGTTCTTGATTCTGAACACGATTGTCTATTTGTCATAAGTGAAATGGTCCACGCCTCTCTGACAGCCCTGAGGAATCCTGATTTAGATGTTCGTTCAGGTTTGTGAAATCTGGATGCATTGTGAAGCCCGACAAAACAAGCATCCATCAAAGTGGTAATGAAATACAAGCTTAGGTTCCTGCTGGATAAAAACCCCGCAAAGCTCTTTCTTTTTCCTTCAGCACAACACTGTGTGAATATCCATGCAACTTTAGATGAAATTCTGTTACCCTTATAAAGGTGTGTGATGTCTAAGGGGCTCAAGTGTATGGGCAAAATTTTGTGAACGCCCCATTCACACTTGTTCCCCATCTGCAGATATAGAAATCTCCACTCTTCTGGGAAGATGTTCCACTAGATTTTTGTGGAGATTTGTGGAGATTCATTCATCCACTAGGATGATAGTAAAATAAAGTACTGATGTAGATGAGGTGAGGAAAAATTCATTCTAAAGGTGCTAAGCGTGAAAAATGTATTCTAAACTTGTTCAATATGGTTTAAAGCTCTATAGCAGGAGATCTTTTACTTCAGCCCATGCAAACCATTTCTTCACGGAGCTGACTTTGCGCACAAGAGCATCTTGCTGGAACAAGTTTGCATCTCCTAGTTCAAGTAAAGCGCAACTATGTGGTAACAATCTGGGAATCTGGGACAGAACCACATGTATTTGGAAAAGTCAGTGTATACAGTGTATTTTTTCAGCTGTGCAAATGTGTTGTCTATATATATATACAAGTACATGCAGACTCTGAACCAGGATGTAGCTTGATAATAAACGCTTAATAAAGACTTGAACCTGAGTAGTGGTGCTTCTTATGTGTAACGCAGAACTGGTGTGAGTGATAAGTGGGACATGGTCATATGTTGTGCTGGGGCTCATGTGTAATGCAGTTCAGTGTTGATTTCTGACATAGAACCAAAGTGTTTTATTCCATTTATACCACAGTCAGACTAAATACTGGTTCAGACCCCTAACCCTGATTGGCTGGAAGTTGAAAGCAGTTTGCGGTCAGTTATAGGGGTGTACGAAAATATCGCTACACGTGAGAACTGCGATATTTTGTTTGCCGATACTGTATCGATTCTCAAAAACGCATTATTCGATATACAAAAATAAAAAAATCATACAAGATTCAGTGCAGTTGTTTCGTTTTAAGTTTATTTTCTGACCGCTAGATATTTGTAGATGTAGATCTAATTAATGCAAACGCAGATCCCACTTTGTTTGCGTACGGTGGTGTGTTCTTAATGACGGATTTCCTAAAATTCTATCTTATTCCTAAAACAAGAAATATCCCAATATATCGTCTTGATCACAGTATCGCAATGTATCGCAAAATATCGTAACCCCTGTATTTTGATACGTATCATATCGCCAGATTCGCAGCTCTACTCAGTTAGTCAGCTATAATCAACTGAAGAACTGAAGAATCAACTACATATAATGAAGTTTATCGTACATATAATCTAATGTCAAGTATATACTGTATATATAAGCGTTTCTATGCTACACGATGCGTATAACAATATATATGTAGCTTAGTCACAAGTCTTAAATAAAAATTATAAAACTAATCAGTTTTATAATTTTTACGATTCAATTTCACCCAAAATAATGAGTAACATCAAATCAGCGACTTCCAGTCAGTCTGTAATTCGTATCCGTTTATTTTATTTTGTGTCAAAATTTCATGATATTTCAGAAAAATACTAGGAAAAACTTATTACAAATTGATCTTATGGTCTCTAGTTTGTGTCGCCCCGAGATGTTCGAGACCGTAAGATAAAATAAAAGATGTATAGCCACAATATTCTGAGAAACGTGCCCTTTTGTTGTAATTTATCACAATATTGATAGCGTATTATCATATCGCGTTTAGCTTTATAACAGTTCTATTATTGCAGTAGTGCCTGTAATCTGTAGAATGGACAGTTTAATGATGGAGAATTATGACTCAAAGGAAACATGGTGGATTGATTCTACTCTTGTTAGTAATTATGGCCTTGACTTTGGCTTGTCTACTGTTAGTGTTAGTTTAGAAATTTCTGCACCGAATGACATCAGAAAGGACCGGGCGCTTTTTCACAGTCCTTTGTTTTTCTTTATTGTTCTAATATTGTTCTAATTGTTCTGTTGAAATTGAGACTGATCAGAGTTCAAATGAATAATGATTGATGCAACGCCAACTGGTAAAATTCAACATATAGCCCCAAAAATGTATTCTTAATCAAAAATTATACCTTTTTTTTTTATTTTTATTTTTTTATTAAATTGAATTATTTTATAGAAATAATTATCAGAGAAAGTAGTTTAATAAAATATTCTATGCTAATTTTAAATATTAAATAAGCATGGTATTGACTGTAATTCTAAATAAAATAAAAAAGAAAATAAAAATAAAAAAGGTTAAATATTATTTGCAAAGAAAGTTATGTTAAAACAAAAAGTTTTTTTTTTTTTTTTTTTTAAATAAATATCAGTGCAATATCCTGATCAATTTAATCATAAACTTTCCAACAACTTAACCACAAAGATTCTTGTTTTTATTAACTAACTGGGTAAATGCGTTAAGGGGAATTAATACAGCTCATAAACTTAGCTGCTGTTTTTAATTCTTATTTGTTTGGACACAAAAAAATGAACTACCCTTTCCTTTATTTATATTCACAGAATATGAAAGACGCCCTTATCCAGAGAAATTTACAATTACATTTAAGGGTTTAGGGCCTTGCTCAAGGGCCCCACAGTGGCAGCTTGGTTTGGTGCAGCTGGGATATGAATTTAAGACCTTCTGGTCCAAAGTCCATTCCGTTAACCAATAAGCTACCACTTTCCCCATTATGATAAAAAGTTTTGTTTTATCTTCTACCTAAGTAGAAGGAGCTGAGGTTCTGACTCTTCAGTCAGAGGTTCTATATTAACATCCATCTAGGTTGGAGGAGCTAGGTAGGAGGAGATCAGGTCTGACTCCTCCTCTAAGAATTTGGTTTTAACTTTCAAATTGAAGGGTGGTGTTGGAATCCATGGTTAAATGCATAGCTGAGGGATTCAAATAAGTAAAATAAGTGCAAGGTGTAGAGGCTCACAGGAAGGTGGAGCTGGATTAGGTCTGGCTCCTTCTCCTGGAGTTTTGATTCTTTTTCTAAAAGGTTTTTGGGAAGTTATATTATTTTAGATTTTTTGTACCTTTTTTTGTGATTTCTGTAATGTCAGATTTTCTGCCACATAAATCTTTCACTGCTTTGACTTCCAAAGGTAAAATGACCTCTATGTCAATCAACAACAAATGACCAACCAAGCACGGCCTCCAAATTCCTGACCAGTTCCACATGTGTGAACAATTAGGTGTGCTTGAAACATGAAACCAGCAAAACCAAACCAAAGAAAAACACCACTTTACAAAGGCAATTTCGCTTCTGCGATCGAACCAGGTGTGAAAACACACTTACACTAATGCATTAATCATCGTTTAATCATGTGACCTGAACCCTGCAAGTGACTCTCGCTCGATTTGATCCACTATGTAAAATATGCGCTTACAAACATTTCTGAAGAACTGCGCATGAAAGCATACCGAAGGAATTCTTCTCGCGGGATTAAACTTGTATATTTCCCTTGACGACTTTATCAGCTTCCATCGGATGTAAACGAAGTCATATTTGAAATTTTTGGCCCGTCAAGCAGCGACGCAGACCTCACGCTTTCAATCGGCTCGTTTCAGCTCAAACTCGCTCCATGAAAATAACCTATCCCAAACCTAGGTAATAGCGCGTCTATCGTTTCCTCGTGGTCTTTTGGGTGTCCTCGTTGCTACTTGCTGTATTTTCTCCAAACATTATCTATACCTGAATTTCCTTAAGTGTGCTTTTTTCCGTCTGAAGATAAGACAGGGGACGTGTTTTCTGGCGTATTTCCACTTGCGTTGACTCTTTACTCAAGAAAAAAAAGCAACAGAAAGGTGCACTATCTCGCCCTGTATGCCGCTCCCACCCACACAGAGACTCTGAGTGTTTCTTATCGGTCCTGGAAGATCTTCAGCAGTCATTAGGCCTGTGTGTGTTTGTGTGTGTGTGTTTGTGTGTGTGTGTGTGTGTTCAGTAGCTGGACATGGTAGCAGTGCTCAGGAACAGACACGCGTAGATGTGGGTGTTATATTTCTTGCAGCGGCTTGGCTGAGGAATCTAAACGAGCTCAGGGAACGAAGATAGAGCATGAAGTTCTGAGGTAAAAAAGAGGCTTAAATGTAATGAGAGAAGCCAAAACCAGGAAAAGTTACTATTAAACTTGATGTTAAAGGGAAAGATAACAAAATGTGAGCTAATAAACTAAAACAATAAATAGATTAATATGTATTATTTAGCTGGAGTTAGTTATTTTGGGACGGGTAAGGGTGGGTCTGGAGTCTATCCTGGGAAATCTGGGAATTAGGAATGTATTTTTTTTTTGTTTTGGGGGTGAATGGAAACCAGATGTGGATGGTAAGGATCAAACACCTGTGTGTTATTTTTATTCCCGGGTTTTGGCACCATTGTAGAGAGCTCGCTGGTTTAGTGGGACACTTAAAGAATCAGCTTTATTATGCCACAGTCAGGTTTCCATGTTGCACTTCTCAGTCTTTAAACACTCACATACATACAGGCAAGGGCACACACACATACACACACACACACACACACACACACACACACACACACACACACACTGCTGCATATGATGCGTATGATTCTTTCACAGTCTCTCTCTCCTTTCATCTTTTTTACTTTCTGCTGCTCATTAATGGAAATTACACACAGGTGTTTGATCTTTGCCACTCGCTTCCTCCAACTCCATCCATTCACAAACCGGCGCTCGACCACGCCCCCTCTGCCACACCCCGAACAACCCTGAGGAATCCTAAACCCAAAATCCAATGCCTTTACCACTAAGCTCCCACCTCCCTGCGACAACAGAGGGGTCCCACCTGATTCCATCTGACTCCTGTGACAGACTCTGGATTTATTTTTATAAGGTTTTTTAAAGTGAGTGAGTGAGCGAACAAGTGGCTGAGCTCAATGTTTACTATAAAGTGATTTTAACATAGTGAACAAAGAAGGAAAAAGAGGTTTCCCAATAGGTTCTTCATAAGAGTTCTACTTGGAACCTTGTTTGAGATTCTGTAGAGGGCTTTAAGTAGGAGCAACACATTAGAATGTCCGATAGGATGTTTTTTTTGGTCTAAAAGTAGCTATTGAGGTAGTTGTGTGTGTTGGGTGTAGGGGGGTGAGATGAGTATAATAAGATGGAAGCGCAGTATAAATAATTTGATCATGTGAGTGCTATGATGTTGTGTCAGAGCCGTCTCACCACAGGAAGTGCAGAAGCCGGGGGTCAGGACCCGGAATGCCCGCACGTAGCCGACACATACGCGCTAAGAATAACTTTTTATCAATAGCTGCAGCTTTGCTAAAGTAGACATACCATGGGGACATGCCACACACACACACACACACACACACACACACACACACACACCACAGGGAGGTCAGATCCTTTTAAAAAATGTATCTCAGTCTGAGTTACTTGCGAGAGTGTTTCTGAGTCTAAAATGTTGGTATTTTGAGTGTCAGTGGGTATTTATAAAAAATAAAAAAAATTATTATAATAACATTTATTATACAAAAATTATAATTTCTGCAGTTGATTATTTGTTGTTACTGGTTTGTAATTGTAAAATTTTTGATTTTCAATTGAACAGCAATTGTGAATTGCGACGCACACACACACACACACACACACACACACACACACACACACACACACACACACACACACAATCAAAAGAGAAAATATCATAATCTCACAATACCGAATATGATCAATGTCAAAAAGTGAGTAGTATTTCCAATCCAACATCCAATCCTAAAATCAACCCAACATCCAATCTAAGATCCAATCCAAAGTCCAATTATACATCTAATCCAAAATCAATGATTAATATATTAAATAAACCAGAGCAACATATTTAGTGGTCACAGATTATCTAATAGAGCATGGTGCAAGACAGGGTGGGGCAGGTTAGGCGGGGTGGGCAGGGTTGGGCAGGGTGGGCGGTTTGTGGGTGGTGTGGGTCAGTGTTTTTCTGCAATGAGTGTGTAAGTGTTTTGTGCACTGCATAACATTCTAAGAAGAGGTCATGTGTCAGACTCCCATTTCCTGTCACTATTTTGCTGTTTTGGAAAGCACATATGAACTTGTAGAAGCGAAGCCTATCTACACACAATTATTTTCATAATTAGTAAAGTCAGGTACTGATGCAGTACGGTGTTTAACAGGGTCTGTAGAAGGAGATCTTCCACTCATGGAAAGCAGATCTTCATGGAGCTGGCTTTGTGCACAGGGGTCTTGTCATGCTGGATAATGTTTGTGTCTCCTAGTTCCTAGTGGGGAAAATTAAATGCTACTACACCCAAAGGTGTCTGATACAATTGTGTGCCTCCAACTTTGTGGTGTTTGTGGGGAAAAACTCACATTGCTGGAAAAGCCCTATACTCATGAAAAAGCAGGGGATTTATTGTGTCAGACGGCTAATTCAGGGAAGTATTACCTTCAATTACAATAAGAGAATAACGCTTTTAATCCCTATGAATATGTAGATAAATTCTCTCTCTCTCTGGCACACAAGCACACACACACAAACTTTTGTATCAGCCTTTTTGGCTAACATCCTGTATTTTATTGCATGTCAGCATTTTATACGTAGCTTTACTAATATGTGTGATGAAATGTAAACACAAACTCAATGCCACATGCTTTTTACGACAGATTTATGACACCCACACGTGTGCTAGCTCTCACACTCTGACAGATAATCAGGCCTGTGCATGCTAGGTGTGTGCGCGCGTTTGTGATCAGTAGCAGCATGAGCTCAGGCGAGAATCTATAGGAAAGTTAACGGACGTTTATTTGGTTAGTATCGGCTCGTCTGTTTTTACCAGCTTCAGCTTTATAGGCAATTACGCTCCCTGTTTTCTTTACACTCTGTGCTAAACGGATTAGCGGAGGCCTGATTAAATCTGTCTAAGTGCACAAAGGCGAGCGGGTGCACGTAGGTCCCGGTGTCAGATGTGTTAATAAATCCCTCTTACCTGCCTATAAACGATATTAGCATAGAGTCCTGTTTGTCCTGTTGGTCAGCACGTGGCCTCTGTATGAGTCGGACAGGAAGAAACCATTTTCTAAACGTCTCATGTATATGCCATGTCAACCGAGTTCATGTGAGTTACCGATCCGGAGTTACACATGTGCATGCTGTGGGGTCAAGCGTCAACATGGCCATAATGACGGAAAAGCACGAGTTCAGACAGGCAGCACGTGCGGATCGTGTGAATGATTCCCCTTTGAGAGAATGTCGTCCGTGTGCGATTTTCTAAAGGAGTTGCGATGAAGTTGCTCAGGGTTTCTGATTTCTCTGACGATAAGGAACGTTACATTCAAGAACATGAACCCGTAATTCGAACCGTAGTCCGTGCCATTTAAGAAGGCAGGAAGCTGATAACGATGACACGAAGAAACGGAACGGTGGAACAAGAATTAGAAACATGAAAGACGACAAACGTGCGATATTGTGTGTGATTCAAAGTGAAATTATATTATTATATGCTTATTATATAAATTAATAAATTATTTGCTAATTATAAGAAAAATCTGCTAAATCAGGTGCATGTGGCTGATTACAAGTGCGATGTATGTCTCTCGCCAGACTCCTGCCAATCCTTGACTGCCATCCAGTCGTGCCTCTAAAAGTCTAAATATTTCAACGCTGCAAACCATTTTTACATTAAGTATTTATAAAAAATTTTAAAAGAATCGAAAAAAATGAAAATAAAATACCTTCAAGGCTGTCAGGTCTTCAGTGAATTAAGTCAAGAGTCAATGGGAATATCAAAAAAGACTAAAAGGCCCAAAGAGGGAAAATATTGAGTTTTAGCAGAGCCGGAGAAGGGAATAAAGAGAGCTTGTGAAGTGTTTAGTGAGACCACCAGAACCATCAGAAAAAAATCTGACCATCACCAACAATATGCTATAATACAATTCATATAATTTCTATACAAACATTTTTGTGTTGAACTGTAGGTACCAATAGTAAGCTGTGCATTTCACACCTTCATTGGTGTCCTACCTGAATTATCCTTCCTTCCTTCCTTCCTTCCTTCCTTCCTTCCTTCCTTCCTTCCTTCCTTCCTTCCTTCCTTCCTTCCTTCCTTCCTTCTTCTTTCCCATCCTTTCTCCTAATTCCATCATTATGACCATAGAACATCTAAAGAAATCATCGGTATTATAGAGAAACCCAGTATAACAGAGCGCTGCATCACAGACAGGAATCTCATAGAGCGAGAATGAATGCCATAGCAAGAAACCCAATGTACACAATTCAACACATCTCCTTTCACTGTAGCCACAACTGCACCTCCTGCATACATCATCTCTAGCAAAGGCATCGGTATTAACCTCAGAAAATGACCCTGGGTTTTTTGTGCACTTTTTCTCTGCATTACGGTTTTTCTGGGGATTTAAAACAAAGGCAAATTGTGTGGGTTTTTTTTTTTTACTACAGGAAAGAAAACGCGAATGTAGAAATGGTTCATTAAGAAACATAACAACTGTTTTGGCCGACTTTTCCTCTCTTGAAATCGAATCAATTTCTTCTCTTCTGTCATCTGTTGTGGATGAAAAATAAGATATTAAATCCAAAATCGGAACTCGCGGCTCGGAAAATTTGACTGTTCTCATTTGGAACCTAACTAACAGCAAGTTGCGGATTATCTGTTTTCACTAACAAATTTCATATTTTGGGAGGAGGGCGAAGTCCACAGGAATCAAATCTGGCGAGTAGGGTTCGTGTGGAAGTGAGATCGTGTTGTTTCTGGCAAAACAGGAGCTCGGTGACAGCGAGCGCACGTGGTAATATATATATATATATATATATATATATATATATATATATATATATATATATATATATATATATATATATATATATATATAAGAGATTAGCACCTGTTTCACAGCTCCTAATGTACTCAGGATGATGTCTTTTGACACACCGACTTATGAAGGTCGGTGCTCCCTGTGACCGCGCGTGCAGCCTTGTACTGCCATCTATTGGCATGTTACAAAACTAGACTTGAAACTCTTTTATTTTCATTGTAAAAAAATCTTTTAACACCTTCTGGCCAATCAGAATCGAGAATTTTGCAGCTTCAGGGGAAACATATAGAATATATGTACTTTATACTTCTTAGGGTTGCTTGTTTTATCCACACTTTCCCCTCAAGCTCTAATAAAAAGATATAACTGTAAAAAAATGCATTCCTGCATAGGGAGGTTGTATAACCTGAAGTGACTACAGTAGGTGGGTTATTTTTGGAGCTTCTCGAGTCGCCCTGCATGTCAGAATGAGTCAAATCGCTTCTGTCACTTCCCTGACTAAGCCCAGTTTTCCGTCCTAACACAACTCTTCATTGCTTATTTATGCACAGAGCTAGCTGGTTTGAAGCACTCCTCCTACTCCTCTGTACGCTTTTCTTCCAGGTTCTGAGGTCTCCAAATGTACAGATTGTTTTACCCCCTTTAAGTTTAATGATCACAGTCGTACATTTCCTGCAGTAAACAACATGTGCTTTATATAAACACTGTTATAAACAACCACAACTCATCCCAGTTTCCAACAATTATGTAATTTCAGTTTCGTAACATGACCGAGTCTCAATCGGATCAAGGGTTCGAGAAAAAAACTAATTGTTTCGGTAAACCACCAGACTACAGAATAAAAGTATTGGGACACCTGACTCTTCCAACCACATGTGGTTGGACTTCTTTGGATGCTGAAGCAACTAGAGACCAAAACCTGTTCCAGCATGTGCCCAAAACCAGCTCCATGAAGATCTGCTTTACATGTGTTGGAGTGAAAGATCTCCTGCAATAGCTCCAACCCTATGAAATATTTTCTTCATTATTTTGAGATGAGTTTTTCATGATGGCTGTACCCCAGGCCTCCTCACCTCATCTACATCATTACCTGACTTTACTAATACCCTTATGGCTGAATCTCCACAAAATCTTCCCAGTAGAGTGGAGCTTATTATAACAGCAAATAGTGTCTAAATATAGAATTAGATGTTAGATACGGATTATCTGTTTGCAGGTTTTCCGATCAGTAACCAAGAGCCTTAAACATTGACTGGCTCATTTTAATATCATAAGTGATGTGCAATTGAGACAGGACCCAAGTGAGCAGAATTTCAGTTCACCAATTTCCATTCGGTAAACCATTGTCAAGTCAGAATCAAAGTTCTGTGGCTTGTATTATCCATATGATTGTCTTAAGGTTATCTATGAGCTATTTTTTTTCAAAACAATGACCAAATTCACATTTAGAAAATATTTGAAATTGCCCTTCTCTCTCTCTACTTTACTGCACTGCAGATTTTCTGTCTAATCAAACGATCTCTAGAATCTGAATCTTTCCTTACCTCCCTCAACATTAAATAAAATCTATGTAGCAAAGTTTCTGTTGTTGAGCGAGAGAAATCTTATCAGCATCTTTATCACTCGATCGCACATCTATTGTACTCTTTATCAAGTCCAGCGCTGGGCTGTGGGTAAAATGCTGAAGGCAGTTGGCTGTTGAAACAGTTGGAGGACTTGATATGTCTATCTCTGGCATAGTCGGGATTCCAGCCATCACAAGACCCCCACAAAAAGTCTTCATATTTTTTATTATTATTATTATTGTTTGATTTTTTTTTGCAATTTTAGCTCAGTTTATTCAACTACCAGCTAGCTTTAATGTAGGCAGTATGATAATACATGTATAATAGAGGAGTTGGGAACTCAGCGGTTAAGGCTTTTGGACCTTAACCCTCAGCTGCTCCGATGTAAGTCGGTGTGAACAAGTGCATCTGCCAAATGCTGTAAATGTAATAATCCATTAGGCAACATATAGCAGGATGGGGTTCATACATTAGCTGCTTCTCACCGGGATTTTCACTATAAGAAGACGCTTTACATTTTTTTTTTTTTTTGCAAATTTCATACTGTACGTCTTCAAAACGAAAGATGCTCCGAGCTGTGTCATTTCCCCCTAGTGTTTATTTACTTCTTGAAACATCACACCGATGAGTCAAAACAGATCATCGTTTTTCACAGTCCACATTGCGACTCGAAAACAATGATTTCAAATTCATCCACTTTTGAGAGCATTTCCGAAAAGCTTTATTTTCCTCGCTTGAAAATGCCGTCTCATTGTGAACAGAGAAAAAAATATGCACTTTCAAATATGCTTATTAGTGTGAATATCACACTGGCTTGGTGATCCAATCAGTGTTAAACTAAAGACAGGAACCCCCATAAGCGAACATTTTTTGAACATTAAAGCTTGAAGTGCTGCTGTAGACATTAAACACATTTCTTACGGATTTCCAGAAAAGCTGAAAATCCGTTCAGTTATTTGCACAGGATCAGTCCAGTGGACCGGCATTACAGGAGCACTAAAGCATTAAGGTTTTTTGCTCGAGGACCCTTCAGAGTGGGACACCCTTAGGAAAGTTAACACTGTCTGTTCGGATCGATAGCGTAGCAGCGTTTCCTTCAAACCACCTCCATCACCAGCGCTTAGTGCATAAGCTCAGAATGTGAAATCGATGCGAGCACCTGGAAGTGATGCAAATCCACACCACATCCACACCAGTGCAAGGTCACATGACATCTGTCAGGGCTTTTATCAAACGCACTTCATTTATATAACAAACACAACTGTAATGCTGCAGTCCAGAGGATTTTCTATATCCAAACATTTCCCTCGAATTTGTTCATGAAAATGACATTGATCGTGTTTTTATTATTTTTTTTGTAAAAATATCTTGTAACATATCTACACGGTTTAGATCTCAAGTTTTGACTTCATTAGTATTTTCTGGGGAGATTTTCCACGTTTTTCCACTCGGTACAAGCGAGAGGTCACGTTCACAGGCTTAATGGAAAGTTGGAGTGCATTAACTTGTCACCGAAAGGCTTTAATGTCAAATGTCAAAATATTTCCTGTAAGCAAATATTGCAAGCCTAATGGGTTCATCCGAAATCAGAACGATCGCTTTATTTTTTCATTTGTCGCACAGCTTTGTGCGACTGACAGCTACAATATGGTGTATCAGTGTCATGAGTCAGGAGGATGAAGAGGACATAGAGGATGTAGAACAATCCAGATTTTCAGGCAAAGGCACAGACAGTGTGTATCATGGGCGAAAAACTACCTCCTTGCAAAGGTGTGCTTGAATGTGTAGGTTATAAAATACATTTTTTGTGTATAAAATATACATAGAAATTGGCAGGCAGCATTTGTGTTAGAGATCAGGTGAGTTAGAGAGAGATAATATCTGGACTGATTGGAATTGCTAGGTGATGGTTCCTGGATCGGAGATTCCACATTAATACATGGATTATTACTGTTGGATCTGAAAAAAATTCCGATCCAACAGACGAGCTCCTGTAGCTCAAATTGCTGAAGAAGTTCATGCCGTTGATGCTCGGGGGTCGGGACTGTTTCAGCAGCAAAAAGGGAGCTAACACATTATTAGGCGGGTGTTATGCCTGTATATAGGGTTCCCTGGTGGTCTAATGGTTAGGATGCGGCGCTCTCACCGCCGCGGCCCAGGTTCAATCCCTGACCAGGGGATTGAATCCCACAAGCCAGTGCACTCTTAGTGCCGGTCCCAAGCCCGAAAAAATGGGGAGGGTTGCGTTAGGAAGGGCATCCAGCGTAAAACATGTGCCAAATCAAACGTGCGGATCTCTAATACGGATGATCCGCTGTGGCGACCCCTAATGGGAGAAGCCGAAAGAAAGTTATGCCTGTGTATAGCTTAACTATATTCTCCTTTACCCTTTGCATTTTTTGATTTTGTTGTTGCACTGTGGGAAAACAAGAAAATCCATTGTTACATTACGTTTTTAATGTGTACATTATACGGACAGAAGTTTGTGGTCACCTGACCATTAGAATTTTATGTGCTTTTTGAACACCCAATTCCATATTGGGTCTCCATTATGCTGCTCTATATATATATATATATATATATATATATATATATATATATATATATATATATATATATATATATATATATATATATATATATATATATATATCCTCCACTCTTCTGCAAAGATGATCCATGTGATTGTGTGGAGATTTGTGTGAGATTCATTCAGCCACAAAGGTGTTAGTAAAGTCAGGTACTGATGTAGATGAGGAGGTCTGGAGGGAAATAGGGTTGAGGTGAGATCTCTATAGCAGGAGGTCTTCCACTCCAACCCAAGTGTATCTTCATGGATCTGGTTTTGTGCACAGAGGCATTGTCATGTTGTCACATAGTTCAAGTGAAGGGAAAGGACCACATATTTAATTCAGGTCTCTCAGTACTTGTCCATATATTGTTTGCATGTGACAAAGAATCTTTTACCCAGAATGGACGTTTTTAGATCGAATGTACGGATATACCATGGGCATTTTAACAATCGCCGTTGCAAATACATAACTGGAAATCACACAGCGACTGATAAACGCATGCGTTCGCATTGACTCCATCTTCTATTTTACACTTTCGGTGCATATTCACAAGGAACAGGCGAAATAGTGTTGTAAAAGGATTATAATAAATCCTCTGTCAATCCTGATAATGAACCAGCTTACAATTTCTTATCAAGTTTGCAAAAAATTTTACACACACACACACACACACACACACACACACACACACACACACACACACACTCTTTCTCTTTCTCTAAATATTTAGTATTGACTGTATTAAGACTTTCTGTACTCTAAATTTATAAGCAGTGAGTCTGCTTATCAGAGCCAGTTATAGTAAATAGAACACTTTCGTTGTTCGTCATTTGCCACATCAGCGAAATTCTTACAATCGTCCATAAGTCCTGGCTGCATTTAGTGTCAAAATGTATCAGACACTTTAACAATAGCCAAAGTCTGGTTTGTGAGGCGTCAGCAGCTTTTTTCTATTCCTCTCGTTTTTTTCCGTCTGCATGTTTACCAGAACAATACTACTGATTTGTCAGTCATGATCATGTCGTGTGTCTGACCTTCGCTCTGGATTATAAGCATGTCAGCAGAGATGTGATCATTGTAGAGATGTGCAGAATTACACAGAGTACAAAAACCCACTGCAGTTTGAAATACGTCTGGCTGATATGACGATGCAAAATCGATACTGAAATACATGATGTATAGACTAAAGTTTGGAGGCCTGGGGTGCAGTCAGCGAGAAAAAATTAATCCCAAAGGTTTCAATATTATGAGTCTTATTAGGAAATGCATTATACGTTTTTTCCTTTCTTGTTTTCTCATAAAAAAACATGTTTCCTCGTGACCATTATTGAATTTTTACATGTTCTAGAGGCAGCATCAAGGATGATCGCATTCGCTTTTACTTTGATCAGGGACTAATTCAGACGCTAATGTGGACTCGATGTAGACACCAAAAACATATACACAAGATCTCGCGATACAATTATGTCATGAGAAAGCGGGTTTTCACGTAGCGAGAAAACGAGAGAAAGAAATATTATAATGCATGGCCTCTTATAATAGGGTTGAGGTTCAGAGCTCTAATGCAGGAGATCTTCCACTCCAACCCATGTAAAGTGTATCTTCATAGAGCTGATTTGTGCATTGTCATGCTGGAATCACGCTGGAGTTCAAGTGAAGAGAAAATTTGCCAATACAACTTTATTTTACGAGGGAAAGTCCCTCACGAGGGAAATATCAAGGTCCGTGACGTCGGAGTGATGTGGGGCCGCCTTCCCGTGGGCTCACCACCTGCAGGAGGGACCGTAAGGGACGGTGCTGTGAGGATTGGGCAGCAGTCGAAGGCGAAGACTGCTGCCCCCGCGACCCGAATTACAGATAAGCGGGAGAAAATGAATGAATGAATGAATGAACTTTATGTTAGGAGTCTGGGGAGGAATCACATATGGCTGAAAAAGTCAGGTGTCCCAATTTTGTCGTATAGTATATATATTGAACAGTATTTGCGATCTGGAGTAAAATGGTGATACCGGTGATACTGATAGAAAAGATCAAAAATGTTATAATTTTCCATTAATGTTTCCATCAGTAAATGAGGTTATAAATGTTCAGGCTGGTGTGGCATTTTTATGGACTTAAAATCAAAATTGTATATATTTTTTTCTTTATTATTTTTCTAACCAAACAGTTTAGAACACATATTTCACACTAATTTAATACTTGTCACTTGGAATAACATATCGGTCACTTAAAATTACAATTTATTGTATTTCTTAAAATGTTAAAGCATAGAATACACTTTTTCGATCAAATCTATTAAATATAAACCTAATACATTTTAATGCTAATTTAATACTTGCCCTTTGGAATGAACTTTCGAAATGCAAATATGTTTTTTTTTTTTATTTATCAATTTTTTAACATACATTTAACACGCAAATGCAGTGGACACGGAATAGACAATAAAATCTGTTATTTGTTTTTAAAGGCAATAGAAAGCATTGTTGTGCTGTTTGAAGTGTTCCGAACTCTTTATGTGTTTAAAAAAAGAAAGAATGAGATCCCCCCTACACACACACACACACACACACACACACACACACACACACACACACATACACACACACACACACACACACACACACACACACACACATTAGGCCAAATCAGTGCTTTCCCTGTGTTCTGCCAGCACGCTGGTTTAAACTGGAGCACTAGGAGGCCATTTGTGCGTGTGCCAGAATGAAGTGGTGTTTGTTGGGTGTTAAGTGGTCCTCTACAGCAGTCTCTCGACGAGGAAACCTGAAAGCCCAGATCACAGGCACGGTACTCAGAGTGTGCTTTCATTCCTGCTGTAACAGCTACTTTACTCACAAAAGCTCCGACTCCGGCAGGCGGAAGCAGAGTACATGCACAGCTACACGTCCCTGTGTGATTATACTGATGATATGTGTTTTTTAAATTATACATGTGAGCAATTACATTTCAATATCTTACAGCATCTGAAAATATCTGCTTAATGTCCATGTACACTATTTGGACAGAATTATTAGGACACCTGATTTTTCCAGCCATACAGTATTTAGTTCTTTCCCAAACACTACAAATTTGGAGGTGCACAATTGTTCTTTGGATGCAGAACCAAACTAAGAGAACCAAACCTGTTCCAAACTGACAATGCTCTGTGCACAAGATGAAGATCTGATTTCCAAGGGTTGGAGTGGAAGATCTTTTGCTATGGAGCTTTAAAACCAATTAGCCCCCTCCTCACCTCACCTCACCTCACCTACTTTAGATCCTGAGTTTACTAACATCCTTGTGTCTGAATGAATATTACATAAAATCCAATGGAACATCTTCCCAGAAGAGTGGAGCTTGTTATAAGAACAAATAGGGACTAAATGTGGAATGGGATGTTCAAAAAGAAGCACATACCAATCTTATAGTCAGGTGTCCGCAAACTTTTGTCCTTATTGTAGATACCGTATAAGTGATAAATCAAGGTGGCTAGCGGGTAGTGGTTAAAACATTGGACTTTGGATCTGAAGGTTGCGAGTTCAAATCCTACCAACACTAAGCTGCCCCTTCTGGGCCCCTGAGCAAGGCCCTTAACCCCATAGCTGCTCAGTTGTATGAATGAGACCAATGTAAGTCACTTTGGATAAAGGTGTCCACCAAATGCCATAAATGTGAATCATAGTATTATCATTTTATGACAAAATGAATAAAAAAACGAAATGAAATGAATAAAATTAATCCCTTAAATAAGTTTGCTAAAGATTTTATATTTCTGTCATATATTATATATGGTTTTTTTGTTTTTTTTTTACTAAAAATGAATGACTGCGCGTAACATTAAGGGAAGCCAGCTGTTAAGCCTGATGTTGTTAATAAATAGTCAGCGAGCTAATAAAAAAAAAAAACCTTTGCTAAAATTCAACATAATACACCCCGACACCTCTTCTGTTATAACATCATGCTCCTGCAGCATGACTGAACCTGGGGTTTTGTTCCTGAATTTGCAGTGAATTACACAAAGGACGGCTGTTCCTAGACATTAAACGTGCCCAATTAGCTCTTTAGCCGCTGCTGTCAACAAAACACGGACGCTCATTTCACCAAATCGAGTTTCCATGAGTGCTCGGCTGCGCCGGTTTGCGTCATCACAACGAGCGAGCGCTGGATGTCAGGGCAACTTTGGCCCCCGCAAGTCGCATTGCTGTGTAAACAAACAGCGGGATGTATCCTTGTGTAGAACTTCATCTGCTGCCACTGCCTGAACCCTGAACCCTGAACCCTGAACTCCAAGAGATCAGAAAACATGCTGCGAGTGGGGAACGAAGGCGGGAAACAAAAAACAATCTTGACCAAATAGAAATGGAAATTTCTCCCTTCATTTGAGACCTAAACCTGTTCCAGCGTTGCAGTTCAGCTCCAAGATCTGCTTTACATGGGTTTGAGTGGAAGATCTCCTCCTGTAGAGATAATAAAACCTACTGAACACCTTTGGGATACATTTTGTTTATGCTGGCTGCACCCCAGACTTCCTCATCTCACGTCACCTACGTCAGTACCTGACTTTACAAACACACAGCCTCGTGGCTGAATGAATCTTACACAAACCTCCACAGAATCTGGAGAAACTTTTTCCAGAAAGAGTGGAGCTTATTATAGCAGCAGACGTGGAAAGAGTAATAAAATATTCTACTCAAGAATGCTTCATTTAAATTTTACTTAAGTACAAGCAGCATTGCCAGTCTAAAAATCTACTGAAGTAGAAGTAAAAAGTAGCTCATATTAAATGATGTGAGGAATTGAGGAATTCTAGTGTAGTTCAAAAAGGACACGGGAATATAAAAATATTATATATAATAGAAAGTGCAGCACCATCAAACGTGTCTAATGTAAGTTGTGTACTTTCGCAGCAAAATGTGTGTATTTGTATTTATATATTTTACTCCGTAACGGATGATTACAAAATTCTAACTAAATATACTGTGGCGCCTCACCGCCATGTCGGGCTGAACACAGAAACGGGAGAGTTAGGTCAGGGTTATAGTGTCTTCATTGGGGACCAGAAGTGAGGGTAAAAGGAATAGTGTTGTGGTGCCCGGGAAAGGAGGTGAGGAGTGGCTGGAGCGGGAGAAGGAGCGTTCTCGCC